>NW_021137921.1:0-591 GCF_004193835.3 Ostrinia furnacalis | reverse complement strand
CTATTTGTTAAAACATATTTTTAAATATTTTTATGTAAAATAATCACTTTAAGCTTACTGTCTCAATCATTTTTACAAGTTAACAACAATTTGGTACTTCGAAATATTTTCAAAAAGATACCGTACCACATAGGGTACGGTAGGGCTAAATGGGTTAAGTTTGACTTGTTTTGGTCAGCGACTTTAGTTCATTTACAGATCTCTTCATTTCTGATCCGATCTCATAAAGAAACACAAAGTATTTCCGAGCCGAGCCCCAGAATGGTCTGGTGCCCTTTTTATGCCAAAACTTTTTTATGCCTATTACCACCGAGATCATATATTTTTAACCGACTTCAACAAAAGGAGGAGGTACTATTTTTTTTCTTTCTATGTCGCCGAGCATTTAGTCCCATAAAAATGTAATTTAATATGGTTGGGTAGTTTTTATTCTATGAGCATTTCTGTTATGAATTTTGCTAACTTTTACGACGCTACGATAAATAGTTAGGTACTTACTATCAGAACTTGTGTTTCTTTAATGAAAAGACCGATAGTTAGCGAGATAAGCATTTATTATTCGGTTTCTTACACAGACACATCTTGTTCGTA
>NW_021137920.1:0-1632 GCF_004193835.3 Ostrinia furnacalis | reverse complement strand
CATAAAGCACCGGTTATCGGTTTAGTTACCGTTAATGTTAGGTGGTGCAATTCACTCAGCCTAAAACACACACCTACCAAAAGGTATTCACTCCGTTGGCTGACACGGATTCCTCTATGGGAGGCGGTTATTGATCCTCGTTTGTTTTAATATTCGAACTGCGTGCGCGGGCGCCGACGGAGCGGGGTAGGGTAACGTTCGTGACCCCAAGTTGACAATAGTTCTATAGTTTGTTTAACACTTCTGGTGACAGAGATTGAGCCTTCTTGTAAACAATTAAAACGCATGAGTGTTTTGTGAACTGTAATGCTGAGTTGCACCACCTAACTTTGACCGTAAGTATAACGATAACCTGTGCCTTTTGTGTGGAGTTTGACAGATTTTTGACGTTTGCCAAAGTTTAAAGATGGTGCAATCCAGCCTTACTGTACAGACGACAGCACATCGGACTCTACTTTTTCCGTTTGCAATAGCCTATTACAGAATGCACGTTTTCATCATCAATCCGTAATTTTTAAATGATCCTTATGGTAACATATAACAGGAATTTTGTTTTCAAAAGGGTCACTTAAAATTCCTATTGATAGTGAAAACGGGCATAAGAGTCCTTCATCCTAGACTGCATCTTATTTAACATTAGGTGCGATTGCGGTCAAATACCTGCCTTGTTCTGCATAAAAAAGACAATATCATTGTAGTTTGATGTGCTGTTGCCTGTCTGTACCTTCAGCTAGCAACAAGATAAGATTTTGTCGTGGTGATAATATGATTAATATGTCGATAATAATAATGCCAAGATTAAATTATATGTATAATTGTATAGTTTCGTTGGCCGGTATGTTTATAACGATTAACACTTCACCACCAAATTCCGAGCTCATTTGAAAGATTTAATGTTTCACAAACGTTTTGTTTTTCACAGATCGCAATTGCACTTTGTTGGCCTTGGCTGAAACGTTTTAAGATTTCTATTTTTATTCGAAACTTTACTTGCTTTAAGAAAAGTACCTATTGTATAGTTCCGTCCCAAAAACTAAGCGGATACGATAGTGACGTTGCTTCCATACTAATTCGCCCCCACTTTGTTTGACGGGCTATTTAAATTCCTAAGTGTCCTTATTAAGTTTAAACTCTTTAATTGATTCGAAAACTTGTGGACTCTATTGGGAGTGGGCTCACGTTGGATTGCTTTGCTGGTTTAATTGTCTTAGCTTAAGCCCACGCGACGTTGCCAAACTTTGATGGAGGGGTTTTTAAGGCGGCCAATTTGGGCGTTTCTTAATTTTGCTTTTATTGGGAAAGTTCTGATCGACTGGCCAGTTTATCAAGTTCCCTAAGTTGACAATATTATTAAAAATTACCATTTAAATTGCTGGTTATCCATCGCCAACTTTTTGTAGAAAACTAACTAGGATAAATGCTCACACTCATCACACTAATAATTGCTCCAGTTGTAGTGGTTTATGAACCGAATTTCCAGAACAAACGCAAATTAGTAACGAATTAGAAAGAAAGAAAAAATAGTTTATTTGGTTCAAACATGATACGTTTCACACAATTTAAATAATATATAATATAATTTATTGAACCAAAATGGCTCCTACTCAGCTTATATTATAAAGATGTGTCGTT
>NW_021137918.1:0-2770 GCF_004193835.3 Ostrinia furnacalis | reverse complement strand
TGACCGTTCTTCTTTATTTGCCACATATCGTCATAATGTTAATCTGGGTTATAAACAATAATACTGTAAAGTTTCAACAAAATCCGTTCAGTACTTTTTGCGTGAAAGAGTAACAAACAACCAGACATCATGACATCCAGACATCCAAACTTTCGCCATTAATATTAGTAGGATATTTCACAATCCAAACTAATATTTACTATTTAGCATTTACTTACAGTAAATATTAGTTTGGATTGTGAAATATTTAAAATAAAAAAAATAAAACAAAATAGGGTTTCAAATTACCTATCTATATCTAATATTATAAAGAGGTAAAGTTTATGTGTTTGTATATTTGTTTAATTGTAAGGGGTAATCTCGGGATCTACTGAACCTATTTTAAAAAATCTCTCACCAATAGGAAGCCACATTATATCTGAGTGTAATAGGTTATACCTATAAAAACCAAAAAATTCCACGCGGGCGAAGCGGCGCGGGCGGAAAGCTTGTTTATTTATAATTATGTAAGAGCATAATTATTAAAGTCGAAGTCAAACATTCTTTATTTGTGTGGACCTATATAAACAAGAGATTACAAGGCGTCAAATATTTCAAGAAAAAAATTAAAAACTATTATAAAGCTAAATTTTGCTTTCATGGAGCCTTTACCTATTCTGACAAATTAAGACTTAGAGAAGAAACTAATAATAAAACTATTTAACTGTCCTGCAACGAAAAGCTTGATCGGGTACAACACCTCAAGTTATTTCAGAACTTGATTTCATAAAAGACTCCGAATATCAAATCGCTTTGTATCTAAAGTCAAACGATCCTGAAATGTCAAGTGGCATAAAGTTAGGACTACTAAATAACCCATTAAGATAGTAGCGCCCTCCTGTCAATGACATACCTGGAACGATAGAGTATTGGACAACTAATAAAAATGCTTTGTCCTAAATGACTGACGGATATCGTAGAGACCTGAAAGTTGGAAGGTCCAGCTCCCAAGGGCCTATCGATAGGTCGGGTGACGTAATCTTGAAATTCTTTAAACCAGCGCAGAACTTCCAGAAGGTCGGGCGACGCCACGGCCACTTTGAATTACTACTGCAGTTATATTTTATATTTATTCGATTCTAGAATATATTCCCAAAAAGTCTGAAAGGTGTTTTAATTTGTATCACTTGGATATGATTTGTATTAGAAAGTGTTGTGAGTGTGACGCTTGAAGTTAAGGAAGTCAACCTAGCCTAACCAACTGCGTATTCCTATACTGTGTAGCTGGAAATTGTGGCGGGAGCTCTTTGGCGCGCTGTCTTCGGCGAAGAATTGCGCGCGCAGTTTTTGACAGCGCGAAATACCTACTTTATAGTTCCAAAATACTGGACTGTCCTGTCGATGACATTGACAGTGGGGCGCCACCGTCAATACCGGATCGCTGGTTCAGATTTTTGCCATGTTGGAAACCATATAGTTGAACGATGGTAGCGCCCCCCTGTCATTGAGTTTGGTGGGACAGTTCAGCGTGGGTCATCTATAGCAGAAATACCAAGCCTTAAGTTTTTTCATTCGTGAGTTAAGGTCATTAAGAATACGAATTCGTTCATTTGACCCAAAGTGAGGTACTTTTTTTGAAATTTCAACTGCTTCAATTTTTTCTTGCGTTGCGTTGATTTTTTTTTATTTGATATTAATCTATCTTCTACAACGTGTCCCAAAATTCAAGGATAAACCGGCGCCGCAGGGTGGACATAGTCATGACTACTTTAGGAAAAATAAGGAAAAAAATCTATCTCAATTATTTTTTAGATTACACAATAAATTATGAAATTCATCGAAAATTGACACCCCTTATGATATTTTACATTACCACGACCACAATTTTTCAAATACTTCTGTTTTTTTGTTTGTATCGGCAATTTAAGTAGTGCTGCTGTCCACTCCAATTCTTTAAACCCCCAGAATCCTTGCAGTTTTTACACAAAAGTTAATCAAAATATGATATTTCCTTAAAATTTTGAACGATTTTTACTTTCACTCCACTTTGACTCGTCGTTTTGTAAAAAAACAGTATGAACACTACTGCGGCAAGTTTATTATAAAGTTGACGCAACTATCCAAGATTCCAAAATAGTATAATACTCTATGAAAACTAGTCGCAAAAAAGATATGCGTACCATTTTTACAAGCACTTCGCTTGTTAGTTAGTATGGGATAAATGTTGCAGTTAAATTTAAAACCAGTTCTCTCAACCAATTGAGCTGAAATTTGGTATACTTATGTAAGTACAATGACATTGCAATATTATGGTATCATTGAGCTAGATGGAGTCTGGAGGTGGCCATAGGAACTTCTAAACGAAACGGCGGAATTGCATCTAGTTTGGGTTCGTTGGATATCTTTTCGAGCACTTTAGTGCTAAATGATGTCCAGGGTCCTGATGATGAAGTCAAGAGGTGGCCAGGAGCTGGCCAAAGGAACTCCTAATCGAAATGGCGGATGATTATCGAGTTTGGTTTCGTTGGATTTGACTTCCCGAGCACTTGGACCATGAGATTGAGAAACAACTAAAAAGTGTAAAATAAAGTTATAATAAAAAAAAACTTTTTTAAAAACAAGCATAAATGCGAAATTTTACGAAAGAGTTTAACGATAAAAATAATTGTATGCAAGGTTCAAATAATTTCGAAAGTTTGTAGCGCAAACAGAAAAAAAGAGGAATAAATTCCATGCGCGATTACAACTTTATTTTAAACTTTTTAGTTGTTTCTCAATCTCATGGCCCAAG
>NW_021137917.1:0-1736 GCF_004193835.3 Ostrinia furnacalis | reverse complement strand
TATACATCAAATTGTGCGTAGGGGAGACTGGCCCAAAGCGGGCACCTTAAGGTAAAGTAGGAAAAAAACACACAGAATAAGCAAAACGGAATAAGTTTTTATCGTGATCAGTTACTACATTTATTGTAGTTTGACATGGCGTTTTCAAATCATTCATTTGTCTAATATATAAAAAGTAGGCACTCAAATACGAAACACTATCACTTGCTCACTTTGCCCGAGGGGGTGGCCTAAAGCGAGCACCGGCACACGGGCAAAACGGGCATGCAGAGGGCAATCGTTTCTTTTTATTGTTACTATATAATTTTGACCTTTGAATAATAAGGAATGTCTCTATTCAAACACAGAATGAGAATCATACTTTCTCTATTGCCAAAAATATATTCTAGACATAAAAATTCATCAAACAACATGAAAATTAAAATATAAAACTAATCAGAAGGAACTCTCTTTGAATAATTGCAGTCTTGAATCATTATCTTCTAGTATTTTGAAGCTTTTGAGCTGAAGTATTACAGCTTCGCTCCAAGAACCTTGTTGTGATTTTCTTTTATATTTATTTACCATCTAAAAAGTCAAATAATAAGAGATTAATGTCTACACTAAAGTCTGTTTTTCTTTGCTTGTCCAATATTGTAAACAATCTTAATATTTCTTTTTGACGAAATAATTCGTTTTAAAATAAGATAAACACAAAGCTCACAACCTACATACCTAGGTAAGTCATCGTTGAACACCGATATCTTTTCAAATCATATAATTTATTAATTTTTTTCACAGATATTACTTTAAAATTTATAAAAAGATTGTTTACATTGTTCGACTAGCAAAGAAAAACGGACTATACCTACACGATAAATATAGAGGACTAACTATAAAAGCAAGTTAGTTTATATGTCTATGAAGAGGGTAAAGTGATCATGCTCATTTTGCCCTGCTCACCAGAGGCGGCGTAAGGCGTAGGCGACGTGGGCCACCGCCTACGGCCTCGCGGTACAAGGGGCCTCGCGCATCAAAAATTTTGAAAAAATGTATACAAGGTGGAGATGACAATATCACAATACGAACATTGACTATTAAAGTATTAAATATAAATTCTTGATAGCTAAACAATGTAGTTAAAAATAAAATTATATTTTTTTCCAAACAAATTCAGCCATAATCAGACACAAAATTAAGCAACAACACGGTTTTAAGTGACGAACATTATTCTTTGGCGCAATATTCCTTTAAAAATAATCACTGAATCAAGAAAATAATCAGAAACTGTCAATGTATACACCTTTGACCCTTTTTTTTATTATTTCATAAAATCCGTCTTCAGGTCGCCACAGAACAAGGCCTCGCGAAATCTGTCTTGCCCACATCAAATTTAGGTCTTGCCCCGCCTCTGCTGCTCACTTTGCCTTTTGCGCCACACCACGTTTCATAAAACATAAACTATAATTCCTTTTAAATAATTTTCAAGGAAATAGCCTTAAAACACGGTAAAGTAGGTGCAACACATTACGCATACATTGATAATAACGTACGTCACTCAGTTTAATCCAAAACACAACGAACATACCTTTGTTTTTTCGAATAAAATTGACGAATTTCGTTCATCGCTGTCCACGCGTGGTGTTGTCACTGGGAGGTGGCGCATACGACTTCCGCGGGAGCGGCGGGGCGGGGGGATAACGTTAACAAGACAAGACAACAAGTCGAGCAAATGAGTGTAAATTTAGAGGGGGGTA
>NW_021137916.1:0-93515 GCF_004193835.3 Ostrinia furnacalis | reverse complement strand
TTGAATGAAATTTTAAATATACCGTGTCTTTACAATGCCTGCATAGCTAATGAAAATTCAGCCTTCTAGTTTTATCCACAACGAAGTTACAGGCGGTCGAAAATGGCCTGAATTGCTTCGAGAAAAGGATGGTACGGCCGTGCCGCTTTTTTGCTCGACTTGGTGGGGGCACTGCCGTGCCCCCAGATAACTATGTAAATATAAATTTTCTGGAAAAATAACCAAGTTTGTGTCTCTGTGCTCAATAACGAGTAAATAGTGGACTATTAACAAATAACTGGAGTTATTTGTTAATTTTACTTGGAAAGTTTTCCGGAATTTTTGAAAATTGGTGAATAAATAGATTTCGCTATGTTCTTTCCGAATTTTGTGACCTCGTTTAATGTACCTGCTAAATTGCGCGTTCTTTTTTCTTTGATCATGGCAGGACACGATGCCGGGTGTCCTAAATATGCTGAAGTAAAAAAATTCGCGTTTCTGAAGTATACATTTTTTTTGTCTTGTTTGTTTCTACATTACATAATTGTATCCTACTAATATTATAAATGCGAAAGTTTGGATGTCTGGAAGTTTAAAATAAAGTAAAGTAATGTTTATTTCTCACCAACATAACAGATTAAATATCTGTGACACTAAATTTCACGCGGGTGAAGCCAAAGGCAAAAGCTAGTCGTGAAATAAATAGGAAAGTTTAAGGATCTGAAACGTGGTCGCTTACTATGGGCCTTATAAGAAGGCTCAAGGTCATCCAAAGGGTGATGGAGCGGGCTATGCTCGGGGTTTCCCTGCGTGATCGAATCAGAAATGAGGAGATCCGCAGGAGAACCAAAGTGACCGACATAGCACGCAGAATTGCTAAAATCAAGTGGCAGTGGGCGGGGCACATAGCTTGTAGAGACAATGGCCATTGGGGCAGAAAATTTCTTGAGTGGCGACCACGGCACGGGCTGGAAGACGTAGCGTGGGCAGGCCTCCTACTAGGTGGACCGACGATCTGGTAAAGGTCGCGAGAAGTACCTGAATGCGGGCAGCGCAGGACTTTTCATTATGAAAAACCCATGGAAAACCCAAAGGCCTCTCGCCTTTGTCCAGCAGTGGATGTCATTTGGCTGTAACGACAAAATAGGAAAGAATGTAATTATGAAAAATCTTCTCTAAGGCAGCATTTTTCCAATTTCGCAACGAGCGCGGCAATCACACTTAACTAACAGACTAACAGAGAGCATAGCGAAATCTATTTTAATCACCAATTTTCAAAACTCCCGGAACACTTTCCAGGTAACCACGTTAATTTGTACCAAACGACTGGACTATAATTTAATTGATATAAAAATTTGAGTAGATCTTCTCAAAAACAAAAGAACTGGTGCTTAAAGGGTTAAGTGACGTTTAGACATTTGTAGAGGGCCTTGTAGAAGGGGAGGCTATGGTGCTGAATGTGGATTAACTCGAGTGTCATAGTAACTTATTAGGCTGCTAAGCTTGATGATAAAACGAAAAATATTTTATTCAATGTACATAGTCTGGTCATAAGTTCTGTCATATGATAATAACTTTTGAATTTTGAATGAAGGTTTCAAAAACATTTTTTACTGAATTAGAATAAAAAAGAATAAATGTGCGATAGTTCGAATTTTATTGTATGTGTAGTGGACGCATAAAGATGTCCGAACTGCAGTTGTCACGTTGCATTGGTGCGGCTACGCGCCAACGCAGATTTTCGTTGTGCTGAAAAAAATTCGTTTATCTTTTCATTAAATGATAGGTATAGGTGTACCAGAATTTCATGGCAAACAAAAATATTGGAAACGTGTGTCTTTCATATTTCAAATGTCTATGGCTTTATTGTCACCTGTCAAAGTAAATCAAGTGAACTGTCAGTCGCTGCAGAAATTTTGTAATCTCTTTATGCCTATTTGTTATTTTTGTGAAAAAGTCAAAAAAGCTCAAGCAAGTCATATTGTTTTCAATGTGTATTGTAAAATAAGGCATAATTCAAAGTCAATCTTTGATTTTAAAGCGCGTCGTTAAGTTGACAATAAGTTGGAATGAAATTTGATACATTTAGTTTATTACCTAACTGCGTCAGAAGGAGGGTTTTTTTGTTTTTTTGGGTTTCAGGTGTACCTCACAAATTGGTGCAGAGGAATGGTGAAAATGTTATGACCATGTAAATAAAATTGAAAAAGATTTCATCAAGTAAGATAGAATAATTGAAATGCTGGAAGAGCAATTTATAATAAATACCTCTTGATCTTAATCATCTATTGAAGAAAAGTGGAATCCTTGGAATCGTTTTCTAGTTCTGAATGAAGTGATTAGTTTTAAGTATGATACATAATAAAATTAGTTACATAAAGTAATATACGATTTACTTATTTTTCAAGACATTTTCCTATTATTATTACTGAAGGGATTGCTACCATGTCCCTTAGTTTTGAGTTTCCAATATTTCGGCACTGTTGCAAGCGCCATGGTCACGGAGTAACTGAAGAAATTAAAACCAGACATCGTTCAGATGTGCGTTCAAAAGACCTGAGATTTAAAAAAATCCCGTTTTGTTTAAACAGTAAGCGAAAAAAAAGTGACTTGAAAATGGAATACAAAATGATAAGGTATGGTAAATGATAAGTCTTTATCAATGAAGAAGAAGAAGTTCAATTTCATGTGTCCTCCATCTAGGCTAGTTTCCATCGTCACTCAAAGTTTGGCTGCGGTCTCAAATTTGGGCTTAATTGAGGTATTTTTTTGGGTGAGAGGCATAAGAACTAATGCCATTTTATATCAAAAATTCATACTTAGAGGTACTCAACCAGTTACAAAGTATTTCCTTGTATGTTAGTCTGCCACTCTTTAGTAAGTCCCGAAATCCCCGCTTCGGCTCCCCTACTAACCATTCTAACCATTGTACACAGNTCGCCCTCTCGCGTTTGGGCCGGCTCCGCGAGTGCCACGCTTATTGTGTGCTCCAACGGAAATGTGAAATTTGGTGACTTTTTGGAAATGTTTTGTGTGTGAGGCCTCCACAGTACTTTGCTTGAAGTTAGTGACTCAAGTGAACCACCGAAGACACCGGGCGAAGCCCTAACTACCGGCCGGCGGCGTCCTACAGAGTACCTACCAGCAGCGCGGCGGCAGACAAGGTACCTGTTCGATTGTTGCTGTGTTTTGTTGATTGTGTTGTGCCTGGACGACACTGGGAAACTCATATTCGCTATCGAAGTAGTTAACACACTATTATTTTTAATATCTATTTTCTTTGATATTAAACTGATATTTAGTTATATTTTGAACTTATTTAAGAAACAAATTACAGTAAATAATTTAGCAATGTTATTTATTTAAGAAATTAAGAAAATTGACAAGTAGAACATACAATTATTAGTAATGGCACATGTTTATGATTTTTTGTCAAAAATATGAAAACAAAAACAATAAAGACTATTTTTTCTTTAAATAGACTCAACATAAGAACAAAATAACACTAAAAATGGATAGTAAAACTAATAAAAAAATATTTAACTCGTTTTGAGATTTTGTGCAGTTTTTACAGACGAATTTTTGGTACTGTGAACCATATTTTGTTCCATGTTTTCCCAACAAATAACTACCATTGCCTTCCCCATTATTCTCTATCAATCCTCCATGCTGCCCTTCGTCATACATCTCCTACTCCTGTGTCACTTTCAAAATTTCTTTCGTTGACATTATCAATATTTTGGTCACTACCAGACTTGTCGGAAGAACTGACTTCAGTTTGTTTGAAAAGACCTGATAATCTATTTGATTATCTTCGTAAGACATTCTAGATCTTTAGCCTGAAGAAAAACCAAAAAAATCCATAAAATAATAAAAATAAAATAAAATGAGTTTGATCAAATTCGTTACAAGTAGCGTAAGGCGGGTGTCACGCACCCGCGGACAGCTTCCACCTCGTCCTCAGTATACCCCGGGCGGCGGTCGCCTGAAACAGTGGCAAGGGACGCTTCCGTATGTCCCTCCGCGCAGCTACTCAAGCGCACGAAGCATAACAACAATTCGTTATTAAAATATTAATCGATTTTTCAAGGTCTGGGTGTACCACACCCAACCTTACGCTCGCCGGGTTAAAGAACATACAAAATATAGGTTCAAACACTCACTTGAGCGGAACGTGATCCGTCAGCAGTGACAGCTGTCCAGTGGTCCGGCCACTGCTCATCGCGCCAGCCGCCTTCGTTGATCATTGGTTCAATGGTGAAGCAATGCCCTGGCTTCATCACACCCACCGCTTTGTTCTCTGGAGAAAAACAATGTAAAATTGAATTGAGATCCTCTGCCTAATATGAAGCCAGTTGTAGAATAAATTCTTTATATTGACTAAAATAATAAAGAGGAAAGATTTAATTGTTTATTGGCATTGAATAGGCTTCAAAACTATTGGACTGATTTGATAAATTCATTCATTACATTATTTTTGATGGCCATATGGCAGTACAAAGTTCGCCAAGTTAGTTACTGAAATATAAGTCAGAAAATCGCAGTGGAATACTCTGATAAGTATAGTTGATTGAGGGACCTTTTTGGCATACTTTTGTGTGAACATGCGTTATTATTTAGTTCTGTGTGCCAAATAAAATTATTCTGACAATCTCAAAAGGTGGCATGACTGTATGGGCTTGATACTTGATATAAATAACTTATTACAATAGGTAATAATAATGACTTACTTGCATAATGTGGCACATTTGGTGCAGTGTGGAACAGCCTATGTATACCATGACCACAGTATGACCGAACTACACTGAATCCGTTGGCTTGAGCGTGTTTCTGTATAACATTTCCTATCTCACGGTATTTCTCTCCTGGTTTTACGATATCAATAGCTTTCATGAGACATTCGTACGTAACTTGCACCAGTTTACGTGTGCTCTCAGGTACATTGCCAACTAGGAATGATTCGTTGAGATCACCGTGGAATCCTCTATGGTAAACTGTCACATCAACGTTGCAAACATCACCATCCTGTAAAAGTAAGCACAATACACATGATTACACACTTTTAATTAATAAGCAGAGCCAAATAAACAAAATGAACCTACAAGGTGATCTTTTTTATTCTACTTATGGATATTATAATAAACACTGGCATCTTATACAGTTGAAGTATGTGTTATCTATAAATCTATAATTTTAATACATATAAAAATGTATAGTATTGATCTGTTAATAACAGTACAAAGTGAAATAAATAATGGAAACTCATCACATCATTCCTCTATTTCTTATTTATAAATAGGAATTATCTCTGAATGATTTTTTTCTGTACCTGTAATGGACGCAAATCTGGTATTCCATGGCAAATGACTTCATTCACCGAAGTACAGCAGCTATTTGGGAAATTGTGGTAGTTCAGCGGGCTCGGGTAGCATTCACGCTCGATGCAAGCTTCGTGCACGACACGGTCTATCTCATCTGTAGTTACACCAACATCACACACTCTGAAATTGAAATATTTACTATTAAATATAGGTCTTAATCATGTAGATTGTAAAAATATATGTCAAATAATACACCAGAAAGTTGTAGGAAAATGTGGATCTTAAGTTGAACATTGTCTAACATGGAACAATAATGATTTCAAGCAAGTAAAACTTTAAAAACAATAACATACTTGGCAGCTTCATCCAAAACTTCTCTTCCCAGACGACAGGCGACGCGCATGCCCTCAATTTCCTCATCATCCAACACTTTGATCTGTCCGGAACCTTTGGCAGCATTCTCAGAAGCCGGGAAACCAGTAGGATGGTCAGCGTAGTCAGGACGGCCAATGTGAGGCGGCACAGTTCGCTTCGGGCCCGCGGGGAAAGGCCTCAGCTTCCCCGTAAACGAGTAAGAAGGCCACGGGTTGTATTCCACATTCGATCCATCTGTACTCTCACCCTCTAAAACAAAGCCAAAATCGTCAATGTAACCGAACACCGCAACATAACCTATAAGCGCGGAACACGTCACTTACTCGCCAAAGAATGGATAATTTTGTGCGATTTCCAAGATTTCTTGAAACAGTCCTGGTTGCAGAAGAATGACCCCTGAATACCCAATTTTATACACGTCGGACATTGTAATTGTGCAACTGATTTGCAGCCGGGTGTTTCACACATTCCAATCGCCGCCATTTTTGTGGTTGTCAAGCTCGCTGTCATCGAGGTTGCGTAAATTGTCAAAACGGACCAATCACAGCGTAGCAAGCAAAAGGAAACGGAACAGTACGACTTTTGAATGCGTTCATGTTAAAAATATTTTTATTAAAAAATACCGCAATACCGTTATCAATGACCGAGTTTCATTAAAATGTGGGAAATTGATGGACTTCTAATTTGTTGACCAGAGCCAGGCAACAGTTAGTCTCGTTACCAAAGGAATATTTTTTTAACAGATAAAAAAATATTTCCATTTATAAACGCATTCACTGACCGCGCAGCGTCGTAGCTCTGTTGCTGCTGTTTTTAAACAATTTTTTTGATTTGCGCCTCTAAACTATAATTTACTTTGAACATTTACATAATTTTCAGTGTGCAGTCAGAATAAAGCGACTAAAAATAATTTAAATTGATAGAGATAGAGTAAGAAGGTAAGGAATTTATAATTCAAAATGTTAAACTAAACTAGTCCTATGTGTTTATTTACCTATTAATATTATTTAAATTAAAAACGAAATGTATGATTACGTTAAAAAGGAATTAATATTACCTTTATCAGTGACTTTTAAGTCACCGATAGGAAGTTCCACTTCAATCATTCTTCTGTTTAATTTCGTTCTGCAATTTTGATAACTTAAGTAGGTAAGAAAGATATAAAATGAGATGAGAAATAAAATAATGTCCTTCCAGAATGCCGGATCGGAGGCAATTCTGCACTTCAGTTCCCTAGTTACTCTTCATGAACGTACGGTAAGTAGGTATCTATCTAGGTAGGTAGGTACTTACTATCTAGTATCTAATTTAATGTAGTAAGAATAGAATAGACCTACTCTACTGTACACCACACAAAAGGCAGTCTTATCGCTATAAGTGATTTCTCTACCAGTTATGAGTTTGCAGTATAAGAGTTACAAAAGAAAAGTTGGTGACCTTGTTATGACTAGTAGAATTTCACAGTTTTTATTTGAAAATATTTAGGATAGAGAAAATTGTTACTTACTGTAAAGGCTTCGGAAACCGTACAACCAACCGTCCGGGGTGTCCCAGGCGCGAATCAAAGCGTTCCTCGACTGCAAATACAGGTAATTACACGACAACACGAAATCACTGCTCATTTCACTTCTAAAAGTTTTACCATTTATCTAATTCCGATTGATTCGAAAAAACTGAAATTTCGCCAAACTTTTCACGTACCTATGCGCTGTCACGTTGACGTGCCGGAGTTGAGTTAGTCTGTGGTTTTGACGTGATTCTTTGTTTAAATCTGTTTGTTGTGCCTAGTTATGACCCAGGCGGAGTACGTAATGGTAAACACAAATTATTTTTGGCCGCTCATTGACCTTCCGACTTTCGATGGAAAGCAATTACGCGTAATGCACTTGTTTAAAAGTATTTTGGTATTGCAAAGCTAGTTACGTATTCTTTTACGTGTTATTATTAGATGTAGGTATTTTACTTCGTAGTCGATAAAAACAACTGATTATACCTAATTACGAGTTCCACACAATAATTTACTATCAACATTTGTACTAGATAACTTATCACGACATTGGACACGTTTAGTAATGCTTCTGTTTAACTGAAAACTGAAATTGTCCAACTTGTGAAACTAACCAGCTGTAGATAAATGGCACATCTCTGTAGATATACCTAATTTACATAATAATTTTACATATTAAGTATTTTATTTTTTTCGCGGTTACTTAGACTGAACTACCTACTGCCTGAAACATTTCAAACTTCATGCCTTCATTCATGAGATCTGCTTTGAAGGATCGCGTGGTGAATCGCCTAGAATGCAGTGGGTTCCAGGTTCGATTTCTGGTTTGGGCACATTCAGAAATCTATTACGTTCGTGTGTTTCCTCTCCGTGTTGCAGAGCCCTACCTAGTATTTTAGCCTATTTGTGACTTTGAGTCCTAACTCCTATTACTCCGATCACCTTTTTGCACTTACACTTGTTTTAAATGATCGCTTAAAATCATTGGTAGAAATCTACGACATCATGAAGTATCTTCACTAGCGGACCTTAGGCAATAAATCCTAAGCGCAAATAATTTTGAAACTATTCAGTCAATAAAATACTTGACAAGGTCCTATGTCGCCTAAATGGGGCAGAGAGCGTCCACAACAGTCCTCCATCGCGTTCGGTCTTGAGCTCAGATCATAGTCTATGATCTGAGGTCTTGAGCTTCGCGCTCTCAGATCATAGAAGGGACCTGAGTTCGCGCTTGATCTCGCTCCAGGTCTTGCCGATAAATTATATACATACTGCAATAAAATTTACCAGAAATTCCAGGTCTTACTGCTAGTATACCTACCTACCTATGCCGCAGGCCCATAATATTTACTATCCTATATTCCCGTCATAAAGAGACAAGGACTTGACCCACTTCACGGAAATTATGCAAGTACCTATTCCCATGGACGTTCCGCTAACAAAACCCATCGTGCCCGCAAACAGCGATCCTATCAGAAGGTAAACAAAATAATAATTTACTTACCTGCCATATAAATGTGTGCCACTTAAGTTTAACGAACTCAGAAGAGGGTCCTGGCAAATTGGGGCAATGTTGCCATTAGGGTTGCCAATGCTGCCTTGTTAACCGGAAACTGGGCATTAACTGGTCAGTTCACTGCACATTTGGATAAAATATCTAAATTCTGTGCACGGTCTTTACAATAACATCGTCCGAAAGTTCGTTAAAATACATTTTTGTCTGATAAATGCTAATGCGTAGCGTGGACCGACGATCTGGTAAAGGTTGCGAGAAGAACCTGGATGCGGGCAGCGCAGAACCGTTCATTATGGAAAACCTTGGGGGAGGCCTTTACGTCATTTTGCTGAAACGAACGAAAATGCTAATGCTTACTACGAGTAAGTATCATAAACCATCCAGACAGTCATCGGCAATGTTCTACGTTCTTTACATGTGCTAGCTACTAAACAAAATTGTATACTTAAGTTAAGTATACCTACTGAAACTGAAACTATGAAACTATGGCAGCAGAAATAAATAAATAAATATTTCTGCTAACACATAGGACTTCCTGAAAAGGCTTATAATAATAAGTACGATTTGATAAATGGAGATACTTATATGCCCACTTATATTTCTGTACCCCCAGTGAAAAGGGATCTAACTCGACTTAGATCAAAATTGACTTTATAACATAATGTGAATCTCTGAAAAATTAGCTATTTTTGTATCTAATCGGTATGTTTCTACGACGTATAGAAAAGAAAATAATTTTGTGCCAAATGATACAAGTAAGGCTTTGTGAACCAATTTTGAGTTTTCTTTCGTGTATATTGATACATGTCTACTTTTAACAAAGTGTACCGGAGGCTTCTTTCAATTTTTTATTGTGTCAAGAGGTACGACTCGTGTTACTACTTTTTACACGATTGAAGTTGTTCAGATTGAATTTGTGATTAACAATATAAGATGACTCATATTAATATACACAAAAAAAACTATGTATTGTTGGTTGGTGAAAAAAGCCTTATTCCTTTACAATCGCCACTTATATCACTTTACACATAATTATTAGGATACTTAGATCGCTATTATGTTAGTTAGATCAGTTTACACATTTTTTTTCTCATCACAAAATTGGTGTATATTGATATAAGTAGAAATTTTTGGACGATTTACCCTAAATAACCTGAAATAATGATTCCTCATAGTGTAATTACTAATGTTTGTTTTACAACTTTTTCTAAAATTAAAGAAACAAAAAAATATCAACAGAAATGGCGTAAAATGTATCACTTTACACTTGTTGGCGGGTGGTCAATTCAGAGTGGTGTAAAATGATTTATGTCCCATTACATCACTTTACACGAATGTAAAGTTGCCGTGCATGGCGATATAACTGGGTTTTTATTTAATTACGAAAAAACTACATGCTATATTTCCCAAACTAGCACACTGCCTAATTATATATAACATTACCTTTCACCTAAAAAATATTTCACCAAGTTATCTCTAATAGCGACGAAGCAGGATTTTTTTTAACTTCAAATGCGATTTCCCAAAAATCACCATTTTTGACTTAACTCCGTTTTCACTGGGGGTACAGATTTAAGCGTAATTTCATATAAGTACCTACTGGCTTAGCTTCTTTGATCAACATGGTAACCCTAGCTACTGACTGTAGCCATAGCGTGGTTGATCGTGCAAACTGCTAGAACAATGAAATTAGTTCACACTCTCGCTCCTTGAAAGTGTACTGTCAACCACTAATTTGCAGAACAAAATATAAGGCAGCTCTTGTATTTGCTTTTATGTATAAGATGGACAGATGTGGCGTCTCTAGGTTTCTAGGTCAAAACAAATAAAGCAGTATCTCTATTATAATAAAATTAGGTATGTTGGGGCAGGAAAGTTCTCGAGTGGAAGACGTAGCGTGGGCAGGCCTCCTACTAGGTGGACCGACGATCTGGTAAAGGTCGCGGGAAGAACCTGGATGCGGGCAGCGCAGGACCGTTCATTATGGAAAACCTTGGGGAGGCCTTTGTCCGGCAGTGGACGTCGTTTGGCTGAAACGAACGAACGAACGAACTAGGTATGTACTCAGTACTCGTATATTTTTATTTTGGAAGTTGTTATTTTTTCTCATAAAACATTACATTATGTCGCTGGAACTTTCCGTTTCGGTAATATTTCAATTTGTTTATCTTTTTGTCGCCAACAGCATCCCACGAAGATAGAGTTAAGTTATGTAAGAGGATGATGACTGGGACAAACTATAGGACTTTGTACCCATGTGAGCCATGGTCTACTTAAAGGTCAACAATATCAGTAACTTACTTTGACCTTAAGGTCCTATGCTATGTCCTCTAGATGGGGCAGAGGGCGTCCACAACAGTCCTCCATTGCGTTCGGTCTTGAGCTTCGCGTTTGATCTCGCTCCATAACATAAACACGAAGCATTGAAAAATAAGTCACCATAGGATCATAGCATAGCACGGAGATGAAGCAGTTGCCCATGTTGTTTCTGCAGCGATCAAACTCATACATTAAAAGTTAGTAGGTATACCTTACCAAAGGAAAAAAGCTAGAATTCAAACGAACCGCAATCTTTAATATCAATCTCAGATCACAAAGCCTACCCAAAAGCCACGATAAATAATCCGAAGCCGCAAAAATATCATTCTCAATAGCCTTAATAAACGTAATAATTTGTGTGTGTAAAGTGGAAGGCGAGTGATGCCGAGATTGCGCGCTAATTTTCCGGCGGCCGGGAGAAACTGGAGATAGAAACTCGAAAAATGGTTTTAGTAAACGAATTTGGGTCGTCTCTTTGATGACTTGTGGATAAATGTCAATACACTCACAATCATGGTTGTTTGGTGCTGGAAAAGTGAAATGGAATTGGAAAAATTTGTTATCATTATAATAATGAAGAAAGTTTTCTTTACCTATTAGGTACCTACTTTACAACGTACAAACTACCATAAAGTTTCGATGACTCTTTTCTAATGCGAACAGCTAGGGACTGGAATTCCTTGCCTGCTGCTGTCTTTTCCGAAGAATATAATCCGGGACTTTTCAAGGCGAGAGTGAATAGGCACTTACAGGGCAGATATTATTATGTACCATCCTAGACTGCATCCCACTTAACATCAGGTGCGATTGTGGTCAAATACCTGCCTTGTTATGCATTAAAAAAAAGTTCTATAGCATTTACATTGATCTTGACGAGAAGATACCACAGTGTTGAGTTTGATATGCTGTCGTCTTACGATTGTCCGTAGGTTTATAGGCAATTTGTTATGAACCAGGCAACACACTGTGTCTATATCGAGTTTTGAAGTCATTGTCGTATTCACAAGACCCGATCCTCTTATAATTTCGAATACAAACAAAAACGCATAAGGAAGCCCTTAAGAAGGACAGAAAATGGTTCTCGAAAATATAACTTGTCGTGATATTGGTTTCCTTAAGTTGGACTTTTATTGAAATTTTCTGTCGAAACTTTTTGGCAACGATATTTGGAGATAACCCCATCTAGGTATAAACTTTTAAAGGGTGGAAGGGACTAGGCAAATACTTATACGGGATATTAGATTCTATTTTTACCGTATTTTCGTGATATCCGAGTAATAGTGATGATATCGGTACGATTACATAATACCTGTACCTGGATGCAAGCGGCGCAGGACCGGTCTTTGTGGAAATCCTTGGGGGAGGCCTTTGTCCAGCAGTGGACGTCTTTCGGCTGAAACGAACGAACGAACATAATACTCGTATAATAAGTAGGTAAGTTATCAAGCACATCTACGAAAATTTTCTTCTGCGTACTTTTGATGCCCATGACTGTTACAGTGCTATGAAATCATAGATCTTCGGTGTTCAGTACCTGTCTGATGTACTAAGTATAATATTTGGACATTTTTTTGTCAGATCAGAATAAAATGAGGTTATTAAGGTGTCTACGAGACAGGTAAGTCATCAGTAGAAACCGTAGACTGCACAGTGTGTACAGACAGATACACGCTATCAGTCAATCAATCGTTACTACGTACTAATATTTTAAATTTGAATTTAAATGCGAAGTAAATAGTTGAATATAAAAAAAGCTTTTTCACTTACTCAAACAAAAAAATAAGGTGGATCCTTCCTAAATAAGAACCTTAACAAATTGTTTACCAGTTTTGTTGTACCAGCTATAATCGTGACGGCTTTGCAAAATTTATAGTCTTTCTTCTTTTGCTAATCCCGGGAATTTTCGGGATTCCCGGGAATTCTTAATACTGTGGGCGGTCGTTTGCAGACTCCGTTAATTTGTCGGGATTATCTGGATGCATCGGCTCGATAAGATTAAAAGACTTTGTATCTGTTTGGACGACCCAAATCCGGTCTGACAGTGTTTGCTGAACTAATAGGTAGGTTTCCGATACGAGGAAATACCTACACTATGTTTATGTATAACCTTTTCTATACTTTTTCTTTATAATTCTGAAGTTTGAATATCATCATTGTGTATGGACATTTTTTTTAATTTGTTGTCAATTGTGTATGTGATACCTACTGAATAAACATTTTTTCTTTCTTTCTATTTCGCATACGAGTACATAATATATCTTATTCGTTATTTCGATACTATTAACTTGTGTCATTTAGTTTACAAGCATTATTGTTCATTGAAATTTTTACTCATATTAAGATCGGATTATAAAGTAGCTCTAGCGATTGTTTAATCATCATTTCAGACACAAGGTCCATTGCTAAACAAAGGCCTCCCCCAATGATTTTTAGATTGGCTAGTAGATAGCAGCCTGCATTTATCATTAGTTCTTTTTAGAAGGTTGCGTCTGACACGCGCAGCGTGGGACGTCCACCCACAAGGTGGAGAGATGACCTATAACACTTACACAGGTTACAGGAAGACTGTTTAATAGAGAAAAAACGAATAAAAAAGACGAAGGAAATGCACGTGTTAACAAAAAAAGAAACGAGGCTACTACAAGTCCATAGATTGTCGTTAAGCCGATTCCAGGAAGAAACGGCACATTATTTGGCGTCGTGATTGAGATTTGGTTCTTTTGTTTCTGGGTTACATTAAATAGTAATCACAGATCCTTTGTTTATTATTTAAGGAAGACAGTTGTGTAAATACATGTTAAGTTATGTACGTACGGATTCTATACTTTCAATATAAAAATCGTATTGTGTAGGTTCTTGATAAGCACGCACAGTTTCCATAAAATGAACTATGGAATGGTGTGGACAAACAAAATTAAATCTACCGAAAATTGTAAATATTTTGCTACAAAGTAAGAAAACAATAAATTACTATCACTTTACAACAGTAAATATCACCACAAAATCATTTTATTGTAACCATTAATCTGCATAGTGTAGCTTTCATCCCATTGTCAACTCGTCTGGCCAATTTATCATTTCGGCATCACTTGTACATAATTGTCCATTTGATTCGCTTTAAGCGGCCACAAGTGCTTCGTGATACAATTAATTCAAGTAGGGCGGCCGGTTGGGCGGGCGGCAGACGGTCTCGGTCGCTGGGGCGGATCGCACGTGTCCCGCCCGCCCAAGCGCACGCGAAATAAGTTGTGTTGACGAGTGTAAGCTTGCTGTTGGTAAGTAAGATTTCTATTAGTTTTTTGGTCGGAGAATTTATTACGTTTTGTGAAATAAGCATAATAATATGCAGATAATTAAGAAAAATAAAATAACTATAATACCTAAGTTTAAAGTTATTGTGATATTTCCCAATTTTACATTTAATAAACAAAATCATAAAGGAAAAGTAAAAAAAGAGCTTAAATTACATTAATATTTGATTTTTATGGTTTGATAAAACATTTTCGCGGTGTGGTGGTAGAGTTGTCATTAAATTCAGTTACATTTCATTGTGATGCTCAAGCCTTCAGGCTAAGTGAATATTATTTAAATTTTTCTTCAAATTAAAATCCTCTGGTATTTTTTATGCCTAAAATCAGGTGCAGTCAAATACCTTCCTTGTTCTACATTAAAGAACATTATCCAAAGAATATGATAAATGTATGCTTCATACGTTATCACTGCTCATATTAAAGCAGCTTGCACAACCGGTAAGCTGTTAACCGGTTTAATGTTATCCAGTTCGAGCTATTAATGTGATTACGGGAACCGGGTAAATTGCCGGTGGTAATCTTGTTAAACATATTGTACGAGCATGTCCATTCTTCCGGCTTGTAATATTGTATGTATAGTTTTGTAGTGATTTACTTGACGTGAGAGTTTTTATAGGGCAATAAAAATAGAGGCATTTGAACTAATTTTAATAGTATTAATAAAAACCAAAATAAAATACCTCTAAAAGCATTTTATTTATCAATGAAAATAAAATTCCTAAAACTGAAACTGAAAATTGATTTTTTTAATAGCTCTGCTTGTTGTCTTTTTACGTCTAAACACTGGACCAATTTCGCGAATTTTGGCAAATATATTAGTATTATGTATTAGAGATAAATTGAAGTTTGAAGAATATTGGCTTTTTATCTAGATAATTAAACTGAAGCTTGTAAAGTAGGTAATGTAAATTGACGGGCACAAATTGTTTCTCAATTACGTAACTTAATTATATAAGAAATTTAATATTATGTAAGAAATTATGTATTGGATTGGGAGACGCGCGAGCGAAAAGATTTTCTTTGAAAGACCTAAATTATTACCAGTTTCTGCACGTGTAAACTTTGGCACAAAATGAAATGAGAGACCATGAAAGTGATTTTCACGTAGGTAGGTACACAAAGTTGCAGACGTAGATTTAGTTGCCAGGTAACAATTTAACGTTACCTTTTATTCTATTCGGGCAAACAAAACAGCCTATTCGGAAAAAGTGTCATGATTTACAAACATTCATGCCAGAATCGTGAAGTTACTGCTCCATTCCGGCTATCAGATTGAAAAATAGGCCGCCATTTTTGCATGCGTCCAAATTTGAAAGTTCCATCTAAAAAATTAATACAAGGTCCCTGTTAAAATCTAATCTGGCTGATAGCGTCACTTTGAAATGAAAAAAAAAACGATCTTATCCACTGTGATTCAATTTCCAAGAGTGGGGAATTGTCGGAGGGAAATTAATACTGTCCAGTAATCCTTGGAGTTGCGGGTCAAATAATGGCGGGTGCGCTCTATTTTCTCCGTTTTCCACTTTTGAAGCGCACGGTGTGTCGCATTGTTCACAGGCTGGAGTTTTGTCACCAGATTTTAAAATGTTTTTTTTTTGTACTGGGTGTACGACAAATATGTGCCTCTATTAAAATGTTCGTACATGTATGAAATAATTTGCAAATTGTGAAATTAAAGGGTTTGAGACCGAAAATTAGTCATAAACTCTTATAAAATATTTAGGCTGGATTGCACCATCTTACTTTAACTTTGACAACCGTAAAAAATCTGTCAAACTCCATACAAAAGTCGGTTATCGTTATAGTTACGGTCAAAGTTTGGTGGTGCAACTCAGCCTTAGAAAGTAATTGGTTATAGCCTTAACTTGTGACGATGGATGTAGACTTAAAATGTCCGACAAACGGAAAAATTATGTATTATTCTTCTTTTACTTTGTCTTATTATACGAGAAGTATGTGAACAGTGATACTTATCACAAAAATACATCTTAGCACTTGGCAACTGAATTCTCTACTCTTACATGGGTAGCTAGCATTGTAAATACTACTACTTCATTACCACATAAACTCAATAATTAAATAGGTAATTATGTTCATTGTTCATAGTACTAATCGGTCACAGAGTTATAACTATCCATTTCCGTTTTTGCTCTCATATCTCTCAATCAAACGGTGATTCTTTGCGATAAAACGAGACAACTAGACCGGCAATGGAAACACTGTTGCCGATAGTACCTATAATATTTCTACCATATTCACTGAATGCATTACTCTGTACCGTGTGCAAGAAAAATCGACTGTCTGACTGCAGCTACCGGAGACAGCAACTTTATGATGGTGTCCCTTGCTTGTAACAAAAGTATAATACTTACCTTTATCTGCACAAGGCGTCTGCAGTCTAAAGACTTTTTAATCGACTGATGTTTTTCGGCTTTGTATGAGGCTTCGGCCGATACCAAATCAGTGTAGGTGTGCGTACTTCCAATATGTTCATATTTATTATCATCCTGAAAAAACTATAAAAAGTCTGTAAGTCTGTGGGGTTCTAAGCGTCGTTTGCAGCCAAGTGGGTTGTGGGAAATTGCTACGTATTGTCAAGCTGTGGGTGTGTGCGGATTTCTAAAGAAGACATTTTCCATTAGAGCTCCATAAATAGATAATACAGGGTGGAGATTTTATTTGAAAATACATCTTGGCGGCTACGGTATGTAAATGAATTTCCTATGTTTTTCATTCACCTTATGAAGCGATGTTGGATATTAATTTAATCGTTGAATTAGATTGGACCTAAGCGGCAGATGGCGGGACACATATCTCGTAGAGCTGGGGCAGAAAAGTTCCCAAGTGGCGACCATAAGCCGGAAGACCTAGTATGGGCAGGCTTCTCACTAGGGGGACCGACGATCTGGTGAACGTCGCGAAAAGTAGGTATATGGGCAACGTAGGACCTGTCTTTGTGAAAATCCTTTTTTTTTGTGTGCAGTGGATATCATTTGCTCTCTGAAACGACGATATTCATTGGTTAAGGCTTTGAAAATTCATTTTGGAAATTCAGCAAAAGCCCACAAAAGCTCCAATTTACAATCGCATCGAAAATTTGGGGAAAGCCGATCTTTCTTGGAAATTAATCGAGACTTTGGTCTCGATAACGGAGGCGACTGTACAAAAGTGCTCTAAATTGATTGTATTGTTCGCCGGTAGTTCCAATGGAAATCGATATTGGTCAATTGGTTCGGGTACAGTCGACACGAGACTTGATTACCAATTTTGATCTTTACTGATAAATCATCGGGGCAAATTGTACCAATCTTAAAGCTTACAAACGTATGAATAGATTGAACTAGGGTAAACTAACAACTAACACCGACTTTTCTTCAAATACCCAATTGCAAACTGGTTGCTTTTTACTTTTTCTATTTTCATTGGTTTATTTTATAAATCTTTTTAATTTAAAGACAGTTTTAAATGTCCAAGGATATTTTTTTTATTTTTTTTTATGCGAAAAAAGTGCACGTGAAATTAATTTATCTGAAAACTACTTCCCTGAAAGATTTTCTATAACGTTTTGTTGTCTTTGCCATTTTCTCCAATATTTCCCATACTTCATCGTTACTCGGCTGAAAGTAGCAATTTTCTAAGTACCCGTGATAATGGGGCTCCGATAACAAGTGTCTTCGCGGGCTCGCACAAAGGACCCTGCATCCAGGAGACAAAAGCCTGCTTTAATGGAGGCCAGGTCACATTCTATACCTATATGGGGATGACGTACAGCTTTTCATAGTATCGGTACTGCTGGGGAAGAATAGGGTAGTCCACTAGACACCATTATTCAATTGACGTACTTTTTAAGTGATTTTGCCTTAGATTTTCATTAGCTATGGGATTTCTTTCAAAGCTACTAAAATAGAATTTTGCTGCAAACTGAAAATTATGTTAGGGATAGAAGTGAAGTCTAATAGTTTAACTACCAAATTTTAAGTTGACAAAAGTACAAGCTTTATAATGTGCTTTTAGAATGTGAGAGATTGTTTTTACTGTTCTTTATTTAAGAATATTTTTTGATCTACGTATTGCTACACCTTATTCGTTAAAATATCTATAGTAGCAGCTCGCAACTTTCTAGCTTAGTTTATCGTCTGAAAAAGAAAATCTTTAATCTCAGATTTTGGGATCGAAAACGTACAATTTCTCACAGAAAGCGTAAATAATATCAACTTCTTAAACACGAGAAATAATGGGGTGTAATAAACTATCATTACGTATACTTATATTTTTAACCTTTCAAGTTTTCTTTTGCGAAAAAGGTAGCCTTTTCTTTCCCTTAGGTCCAATCCGTTTCCGCGATTTTGGCGTCAAAAAACGAGACAAATATAAAAATATAATTGTTAGCTCTTCTGATCAAAGGAGTATCGAAAGGAACTCTCTCCAAGGAATGGACACGGGCAAATGCCTCTGCAGCCCCCATCTGTGAGGGTTTTGGATTCTACTTACTAAAATCAACTAACATACGAACTCTTATGTTCTCCTGAATAATTTCGTAGCGAGTCCAATGACAGTTTAACTTTCCCCCGGGATAAACTTGACCGTCACTGGTTGGATTTTTATTGGCGGTCAAGCTGTAGTGTAGATCCTGGCTACATAGGAGTTGAGAGAACAAGAACAGAGGTGGGAATAATTTTTAACATGCGAATAAAATATCATCTTCGAAATCAGATCTATCGACGTTCTATTCATACCTGTAGGTTATGATGATGAAATTGCAAATAGGTATTATGATTTATGATGTCCAAAAGATGGAATTTGTCAATAGGGTGCATTTTGGCATGACTGGTGTTGCGTAGTCCATTCGACTGACCAAAAGACGATCAGTAGCATGTCATATTAATCATTCGGCTGGCCGATAGGCGGGAAATCTGGGGGTCGACTCTGCAATACTGACGAGTTTTTCACTGTATCTTTCTCCTTCACTCTTCTAACGGCGCCGTTGTTATTTATTTATTTTATTTGTGTAACTAGAAGCGGTAACTTGGGGTATGCATATTCGTTGTAGAGTCGACAGCACACTAGATTATTTTATTTTCGTGCATATTTTTTAATTTTTGCAGCGTCTTTTAAAATTACTTAGAGTGTTTAGTAGCATACTTATACTCTATGTTAGTAGTGCGGTCGTCAGTACTTGACATTGTGCAGATCAATGGTTCCGAAATCTACTTAGTAGGTAAGTAATAATAAATCCAAATAATTAAATTTTGATGAAAAACAATTGCCTCAATGTAACTCAAAATGATGGATCTAAATTACTAAATTTTAACAAAATTGATTACCAAAAGTAACCACATCATATTCGAACACACCGGGCCGTCTGCTACTGTCTGCTCGATTGCCTCTTGTCCTGTGATCCTGTCCCATAAAAAAAACATAAAATGGAATTCTGGAATTCGAATTGCATAGTAGGCCCCAACCCATCCAGATGCGAGCCGCACTGCACACGAATTAATGGCACGTCAGAAGCAATCCGGTGCAAAGGTCCGCCAGACACCCGCCGACCTAATGAAGCGCGGATATGAACTCGGGGGTTTTCATTCGAAAGTTAATTCTTATTTTCTACGAGTACTGCCTATGTGTTTCTTGTTCAGCCTTTATGAAACTGCTTATAAGTGCCTTTCCCAACAGATCTAAGTCGGTAGACCTGCAAAAATGTTAATTTGACTGGCATAGTTAGGCACTGCACACGAATTAATGGCACGTCAGAAGCAATCCGGTGCAAAGGTCCGCCAGACACAAGCCGACCTAATGAAGCTGTATGGCAACTCGGGGGTTTTCATTCGAAAGTTAATTCTTATTTTCTACGGCTGGGTTGCACCATCTTATTTTAACTTTGACAAACGTCAAAAGTCTGTCAAACTCCATACAAAATACACCGGTTATAGTTACGGTCAAAATTAGGTGGTGCAACTCAGCCTACGAGTACTGCCTGTGTTTCTTGTTCAGCCTTTATGAAACTGCTTGTAAGTACCTTTCCCAACAGATCTAAGTCGGTAGACCTGCAAAAATGATAATTTGACTGGCATAGTTTAGGCACTGCACACGAATTAATGGCACGTCAGAAGCAATCCGGTGCAAAGGTCCGCCAGACACCCGCCAACTACCAACTACTTCTTTCGAACTACCAATAATTTTATCAAACAAAGAACTGTAAAATTGGACAAATAAGTTTTGATATGGTAGCTGTAGGACTCTTACCCAAAGTGTTACCAGTAATGTCTGCCATCCAAATGTTTTTCAGCACCTAATTATCTCCCAATTCAGGTATACTATAAAACTTTCGCTCAATATATCCTGTAAAATAAGCGCACGGGGGTAGATAGGTGTACAAAATATAGTCGAAACACTCCGCGTGCTGTAATAGCTAGTCTGAAACTCACACTCTACATTTCCTGCCTTATTTCCTCAAACTTTTATATTTGTTTATACCAGAACAATTAAAGAACCATTTCTCAATTAGCCCCAATTGCGTTAAGCTCAATTCTCTGCTAATAACTCACAGCGGAGGTGTGGCGCAAACTTCGGCGTTATGATATACGGGAACGCTTTGCCTAAATCATAACAACCAAACTTGTTGTTAATTTAATTTGAGTTTTATTGCTCGGTAATTTGATTAAAATTAGGGGAATTTCGTTTGTACCAGCGCTTAGTAAATGAACTTGTGTCTTGTTTATGTTTTATTGTAGTCACACAACTTTTGAGCAGTCTGAATTCGACTATGCCATAGACTTAGCACTTTATGATGTCACATGTCCTCCTTCTTAGGGCCCTCGCTCACGGCAACTTTTTGTCGCGTTAGTCGCATTTGTAAAGCACTACAGAAGTGATGCCGGGCCCTTAGATCTTTTTTTATTAATCTTAATAACTAAGTAAAATATGTACCCACAAGTAATTTTTTGGAGACTTTTAGAGTACAACTGTAAAGACTGAGTAAATTACTCTATTAATGAATGCCCGTTACGTTATACAACTGTTGTCAGAACCACAAAGGCCAGTCCATCTATAAATAAGTAAAATGTTTATTTTATTGAAGTTACAATAACGAATTATACTACCCTTGATAAAATCCTAGTTCTAGTGCTGGTCCTGTAGTTTTCCCATAACGAATTTCCAAAGGTTGAAGTTAAAATCAAGTTCCTTCGTCGATCCTATAACCAGTCGATTCAATAGACCGGATTGTGAAGCCGTTTCCAAGTACCGCGCTAACTTTATTACGCAATAAACTGCACTGTTTCGCAAAGTTATCAAAACAATTAGCCAATTTCGCCATCAAAGAAGAGTTTGAGCTTTCGACAAGTTCTTAATGAAGCCAAACGGTTCAGTAATCGTTACAAACAATAACAGACCCTGCCCTTAGTTTGCTAGTTCCATTGTCTAACTTAGTCATTATTCAAAATTTAACAGTTTCGACCTTTAAATTAGTGATGAATATGTAATTTGGGAATACTCCAAAGGATGTTTGTGTTAGGTATTTAAATTAATAATTGCAATTAAATTAAAACGTAATATTAAGCAGAAGACTCAAATAGATGATGTAAGAATCTAAAATCCCATGGGATCAGATAATAATCACTGAAGAGCTTAAAAAACTACAATAACTTTTGTCAATTAATATGTTTTCATTAACACCCCTTTGTGATTAGACAGGTTTCTTGCGTGTTGTTTATCATTGTCAGTTTAACACAAGAATATAGCTTTCTATGTCCACATGTGAAACTTTCAATCGTTTTTCAATTTTAAGCTTCCCTGTAGATATTTCAAGAGGAAGCTAAAGAGTCTATGTTACCTACTTTGAACCTCTCTTTGTATATTTAGTTAGGTACTACAAGACCACGGGCCGGAAGATGTAGTGTCCTGCCTACACTAGGTGGACTGACGATCTGGTAAAGGTCGCGGGAAGTACCTGGATGCGGGCTGCGCAGGACCGGTTGTTATGGAAATCCTTGGGGGAGGCCTTTGTCCAGCAGTGGACGTCATTTGGCTGAAACGAACAAACACAAATCTACTATCATACACAACAAACATTTATTTAACGGATAGGCCCAGAACAGACGGTGAAACGCAACTGCAACGAAACTGCAACTGCTAGTTACTTTTGAGTTGCATCTAAGTTTCTGCCATAGCGTCAGTTGAGAGACCACACATGATGCGACCAGTTTGAAACTTTCAGTTTCATTCATCAGAAACATCACAAAGTTGTAGTTTCGTTGCAGTTGCGTTTCACCGTCTGTTCTGGGCCATAGAGCCTTCTGTGTCTACTTATCGTGTAGAGTTAATAATTTTCGCCGTAATTGCTCGATGCAACATACCTACTTATAGGTATGTTTGTCGTTTAATTGCGTTTGTTGATTAAAGTTTAACTTATTAACGTACTACGTGAACCGCGCCATTATTATAATAATGACTGCCGCTTTATTGAATAATGTTATAATGTATTATTACGCCAGCTAAAGTTGTAGATTCAATTCCCAACGGAGAAAAAAATATGCTAATATGTTTTAGTCAGCTTAGTTTGGTGTCTGAAACCATGGATTTTAATGATAGTTTCAGGAACATTATTATTTTGGAAATGCTAATTTTTAATTTTAATTTCTGAAAAGTATTTCCAAACTAACAAATTACTATAGACCATAATAAATAGGGTAACCTCCCACCCTCGCTATGACTATGTTTGCATTCTTGCCAGCGTCAAAGGGACATGTTTAAACAAGGGTCCGTTATGTGCTGACCGCTATTAACGGTTATTTATTAGGGATCATTTGACGTAATCTTTCGGGATTAATCACTGCCTATTTTGTTTAATATTTCGCTAAAAGGTCCCTTTCAACAAAATATTTGAAGCATTTAGTAAAAGTTAATTCGATATAAAAAGGTTTTAAGTCTAAAATTTTATTAAACTACAAAGGAGGTTAAGATCGAATGAAAACGTTTTAAAAAGTTTTTACTAGAAGGGTTTAGATATTGAGAAGTCTAAATGAAACCTTTCTTGAATTCATTTCATCGACACTGGCAGGCAACCATCAATGTAATGAAAAGAAAAAACGTAGTATTAATTTTCTTTTAATTCAACTTGACATCAAAGGCATCACTTATGTATTAGTGCCAGTATTTTTTTCATTAATGGAATTTAAAGATTTAAAAGAGTTGTTCAATTGTTTTATAGAACGCGTTTTTTTCTTTACACAAAAACTATCTAGCTTGCAAAAACCAGCCTGTAATTCTAATATCTATGTCAGTAATTAATTCAGACTAACAATGTCTTATCATGACTCTATCAAATTATGTCTCACAGAGGTTCGTTATTTGAAAATGATTTTATATTTTATTACTTTATTAGAATTTGGGTCACATAACGTCAAATTGATCCCAAGAGGACGTTAAAGAGTCCGAGTTGGCAAATGCAGTATCCGTTAAATAAATAATTGCGCCTAATGATGTTGTGAAAGCAAACAAATCTGCAGGCTATTTGGGAGGAAGAAGGATACCACACAGTTTGTTTATACTAAGTATTTACAAACGAATGTGGTTTATTGATTTGGATTTATTGCAGAGCTATACGAATATTGTTGATTGTTTGAATGATCATTAGTTAATTATTGCGATGACTCTAGTATTAAAATATTTTAAGGCTTCCAAACATTGATAAAACAAACGCTGGCTTTAACAACAAAAGCTTTACACTCAATGTCTATGTAGCTCGGATGGTTAAGAGTATTCTCAAGATTTACTTACACGGTGTTTGTTGATAGATGTTGTTGTTGATAGATTAATCTGGTATAAAATTAAATAACATGGCATACTACGAAACTAGTTGTACCTATAGTAGTACTTGTTCACTTTCAAAAATAAATCGGGGTGCCAAAAAAGTTAAAGCTAAGAATACTCGATTAAATTCGCCTTTCAAGATGAAATAAAGGCTTCGAGATCAGGCTAGGCTTTTGGATAAGTGAAGTCCTTTAGACAGATATACAATTTATTGCGTCAGCAATGAGGGCTATCGTTTTAGCGCTCACCAGTTAGCGCCACTGTAGCGTAAGGTCCTGTCACTTGCTAGTAGCGAAGACAGTGGCACCAACTGGTGAGCGCGAAAGTGGTAGGAGGACTATCGTATTTGCACTCATCAAGATGGCGCCACTGTAGAGTAAGGTCCTGTCAATCGCCAGGGGTGCCAACTGTTAAGTATAAAAACGATAGCCCTCATTAAATATACCTTATTCAAATTATCCTTGGGGAGGCCTTTGTCCAGCAGTGGACGTCTTTCGGCTGAAACAACAACAACAACAATTCAAATTAATATAAAACCCTTGAGTGTTCGGGCATATTTATTTATTTAAATCCAAGTTAACGTTGACACACACCCACAGCGATTTATTTTCGATGTTTATTTATGGACACTAATAAGTCCGTGGATACCAAGGCACCCCCGGGGATGTTATTTTAGGCGGGTCACGACTAACAGACAGTTCTATCCTGTAGTTTAGGGATGTTATGGATATCCGTAACCGTAACCGAAACTATCGGATATCCGAAATAAAAAAATATCCGTAACCGATTCAAAAGTTTCGGATAGTTTCAGATAAAGGCGGAGTCTAATTAATATTTTTAATATTTGTTACTTGTCTGGCATCCCCTGGCACTATTTTGATATACTCGCCTGTTTTACCTTTATCATAGGTACCGTCATAGTACTTTAAATTTTACCTGTTTAAAATTCTAACATCCGTAACCGAAATTATCCGAAACATTCGGATAATCCAAAATGATTTACTATCCATAACCGAAACCGGTACAATATTATTCTAATATCCGTAACCGTATCCATAACCGAAACTTCATATCCATAACATCCCTGCTGTAGTTATTGCCTTCTGTTTAGAAAAGGGTAACAGCCAATAGTAGGCCCTTGAAGTGCGTGGGTGGACCTACATGTCCAATGAAAGAATTCTTGGAACTACTTATCTAGAATTTCTGGGAATGGAATTTAATAATGGTTCTAATTTTATGTGTAGGTCCTTAAATAAATAGGATTAGAATATTCTAATCCTTTTTATAGAACTTACTAAGTATTTGTTCATCATACGGGTATTGACATGACATTGTTTGAATCTAATGTATGTTTGTGGTATTTCAATAATTCATAATCATTTTCTGACATTTGTATGACATTCAATAAATAATGATACTACTTTTTAATATTAAAAACGTAACCGTATTGTTTGTAATTTTTTGTAATATTTTCACATCGTATGTACGATAGAAAATGTTGGAAACTTCTCTCTCTATAACCATTTGTAACCGTATTCTGGCAAATAAATTATTTTAATATTTATTTATTTATATTATTGAGTTAGACTCTATGAAGTCACAATCATCAGCATAGACCAAAGGACAAGACATTTTTCAGGAAAAAAGCACCCATTACCACAAGTACTTATATTATATTAAATCCAACAGATTTTCAGGAAAATGGTTTATTTCTGCGACTTTATATGTTTCTTAAATATAGCCTAGTCTTATCTCGAGGAAACTGTCACGGACATTACAGCAAGATTATCATTTTTGATACGTGGCAGATTTGCTTTTTGTTTATTTATTTTTTTCCACAAAAACGAAGCTCTTGCCTGCATCTCATCTGAAGAAATGTGATTATGAGGCCAAGCGAGCTGCACCCCGAATCCTCAACTACAGAGGAACTGACTATCTTACTTCCTACTACAGGAATACAAAAATGCTGTTATCATATTTTTATGGCAACAGACTTCTAGGTGAGACGGTAGCTAGGCAGGTGAACAAGGTCTACAACCAACCAAATCGAGCAGAAAATTTACCCCCACTGATGGGAATCGTACTAAGGATCTGGGTCTGAAGTATTAGTCTAACCACTAAACCACAGTAGTGATCAAAGGCGGTTCTCTTTCAGATTTTTTTTCACCTCTTATAATCTGACATGACATAGATAATATGACACTTAACTAACGCCCGTATTCACAAACATTACTGTGAGGTCTCACAGTGCGCGTGGACGCACAGGGTGACACACGAACCAATCTCAGAGCTCTATTCAACGCTGTGCGTTCGATTTGCTGCTTCACTTCAGCAAGCGTCGTTTGTGAATACGGGCGTAAGTCATACTTGTCGTATGTCTATAAACCAATAGGTACTACAGATATAACAATAATGTTCGTATCTGGCCCATCAATATCGCATGACATTTGAACTGTGCTGCGGCGGCTGGCCATGACGGCTCTAATTTATGTTGTTCTGCGCCCACTCGATAGAGCCTCACATTAAGTTAACTCTAATAGCTTGGTTGATGTCTGACATAGCTATGATGTTTGCTAACTTGAGTGAATGTAGTGGCCTTTGGTAGTAGACTTTCGATTATTGTTCGGATTTTCTTCAGAAACATCTCAATTTTATTGTCGTTACACCTAATTATGAAATAGAGACGTGTAAATGTTGTGTATTTAATCAGCAGAAAATTTAAACTTTTTTTTAACTAAATAAATATTATTTCATGGAGAGATTTATTAAACAAAAGATTTATTAAACGCAAGACAGTACCTTAGAAAAACTAGTAAAATTCTATTATTTTGGATGAATTTTCAAAATGGACTTGTATAAAACGTTCCGTTTTTATTTAAATAAATATTAAAATATGAAACCCCAGCAATCCCAGATCTTATTCAGCTTATTCCATCAATCCGGATCCTTTAAAGCCTTAACTGTGACTTAGCGGATCGGCTCCAGCGCACTTAATCCGGATTCATTAAAAATTTCCACTTTGATGACATTCCGAGACGCAGTACCACCTTTAGCCAGTTTTTACAAATTACATTAGTTTTAATTTGCATGTAAATCTACTAAAAAGGTCTCTAGATTTTTATTAAAAAAATACTTTTAATTATGATTTTAAATTATTATGCACAGTTAATTTCTACAGACTTAATAACAGGTCAAGTAGGTAGGAGAAGACCATGTTTTAAGAATCATATTTTTTTCTATAATACTAAGCCATTTATCTTGATTGTCTGTAATACTAAGCCATTCTTGTATACTTAGGTACACCTTAAATCAATAAATTAAGAATACAAGAAGATTCAATAAAAGTATTCCAACATAATAAAAGAGGAAAAACCAACTTCAACACGAAATGGACTCAGTTTGCTCATGTCAGTCAAAGAAATAATTGCGGAATTCAAAAAGTTGGTAAACTTGAACTTTCTAATTTAGACTCATAGACTCAGCAAAACAAGGCAATTTTTCCTCAAGACGTATCAAAGAATTTTCTGAAATACGAGATATTGTGGCAGAACAATGAAGAGCAAAGTTCGGGGACATTAACGCTGTCGGAGTGTCTTGGAAGTTGCAAAGTTTGGCTTACACCCTTTTGACGGTCGGCCGTCAAGTTCCACAATGAATTATAGAGCTGATTGATTTTATACGTTAATACCTATTAAATAGGTGCTTTTATTTAAGATTCACATTATGTGATGGCCCGAAAGCAAATAGGTATAAAGAAAAAAAATTACGAAAAATTAACCGCCAATTTTACTTCCCGCCCAAAATTGGCACTGATTCAAAAATCGAACGTCAATTTTATTTGTCTATGCAAAAAAAATACAGGCAAATATTTACGAGGACAGTTTGCAAACAACGCAAATCCAAAATCAATTAAATACTCAAATGCTTTGTATTTGAAATTTTTGCCGCAACCGCGGTAGGGTTGGCACCTTCTATCAACGGCACCTGATTGTTTGAAACAAATTAATGGCACGTCCCAAACAGTGGTATTGGATACACAACAAAAGCGTACAGAATACCCATTTGTGTAAAGGTCACGGGAAGAGCCTGGATGCGGGAAGAGCCTGGATGCGGGCAGCGCAGGACCGTGCATTGTGGAAAACCTTGGAGGAGGTCTTTGTCCAGCAGTGGACGTCATTTGGCTGAAACGAACGAACGAACGAACGAACCCATTTTGTATTATTGTTGGTATAATTTCCCTATCTTTTATTAAAGGTTAAAGGGATTGAACCTTAAACTAATGATGTAAAGTTTTAAATTAATTGGAGATTTCTAAGTAAGTTTGCGTACCTAACCTAAATTAGGTGAAAGAAAATAGAATAGGTAAGTATTGCTTTTTCAGTCACATTTACAAATAAACAACAGCCCTGTCGGCTGTATTATTGACAACTAAAATGTTGTTCTGAAATAACATTATGTTAGTGGAAAATAGTTTTGGTAAGTATTTTTTTTACATACTTATCCCATAACTTCAGAAGTGGCTTTCTCTAATAAGGAATTGATATAATATTTTTGTATACCGTATGTAATGTCTAATATTTTGTAAATAACCCTCCTTCTGGCGCAATTGGGTAAAAAGAGTCTACTCTTCATATTTGTAATGTGATTTAGCTAAACTGCCGAATTGCCGATTTTACTCTTGCCGCCATATTGGGAAAGCAAAATATGGGAGGGACTTTGATGAATTACTATTAATTTGATAACGAATTCTGTTTTAGTATACGAATTTATGACCAATTTAATTTAATTTTACCGCTGACCTTAAGTACAGCTGTCCAAACAGCAGTCTATAGCAAAATAACCGCTATCACAATCACATTAGATGTCACAGTTTTTAGATGTGTTTTTGCCCATTCAAATGTTTGGGAAAAAATAAATACTAGTAGGTACCTATATAAAATAGAGAAAAATATAACAATATTGTATTGTTCATAAAGTTCTCCATCTATCCATACACGAGTCACAAGTTCTCTGAAAGACCGAAGCATTCATTCTAAGCACTATCACTATAACAATAAGAGCTTCGTATTACAGACCCGTTTGACAATCGCTCTCGACTAGGCTTTGATCTTGAACAATGCCCACTCGAACGTAGAAGAATAGACGACTATACTATGACACTTTATTATACAGATAATGATATCTATCAATAAGTTGCCGAAGTGACAACCTTGATAAATATCTATACTTCTATACATCTATACTAATATACTAATATCTATACTTCTATACTAATATTATAAAGCTGAAGAGTTTGTTTGTTTGTTTGTTTGTTTGGTTGAACGCGCTAATCTCAGGAACTACTGGACCGATTTGTAAAATTCTTTTTGTGGTGGATAGCCCGTTAGTTCCTGAAGGCTTTAGGCTATTTATCATCACGCTAAGACCAATAGGAGCGGAGCACCAATCAAGAATATTTCAAATCANATTTTGAATTTTGAATTTTTGAATTTTGAAGAAGAAGAAGTATGTTGCTCAAAATAAAAAAATAAAAAATTGGCAACTATTTGCAGCAAAATCACCCTGTTTAAGTTTCAAGCGTCTATAGTCCGGTCGCCAAGCACGTAGAATTTCGTCCAATGACCCCGAGCTACCCATCCTAATCGCTCGCGCGTAATTATATTACTTTCGCGCTCGCACACTCACTGCGGCCGTCCATCGCACAGTTGCAACAGCAATATAATTACGCGCGAGCGATAAGGATGGGTAGCTAGGGGTCATTGGACAAAATTCTACGTGCTCACGGACCGGACTTTACAATAATTCACAATTCTAATAACGTGGTGTTTCCCGGCAGATATACTCGATGACGGTGCGTCTGTCAGCCTTGTTCGAGACGCTGTGGGCGCGCGCGCCCGCCTCGCCCGCCCGCCCGCGCCGCGCCCGCCCCAGACGCGCCCGCCCACGGCGCAACGCAGAGAGTGAGTTCACACATTTTACTGTGATTCAATACCTTCAACATCTAAACTCATTTGAGGCGCGGTGCTGCAACAAAATTAAATGACATAATATGTACGAGTATATTATGTAAAAATATTATTTTGAATATTCGTTCCGTGCCGCGCCGCGTAACGTCTCAATTAGGGTTTTCGCGATTGAAAAATCAATACGTAGACGCGAGATCCAAATGCTGCATGATTGGTTATTATTGACATGACATTGACAGATATGTCAAAATCCACCAATCATGCAGCATTTGGACCTCCCGTCTACGTATTGCCATCTGGCGGATTTTTCAATAGCGAAAACCCTCATTGTAGCTCAATCTTAAACCGTTTCTGCGGTCTTAGTGATAATACCACCTGTCGCGCTCGCACACTCACTGCGGGCGCGCGTCGCACAGTCGCGACAGCAATATAATTACGCGCGAGCGATAAGGATAGGTAGCTTGGGGTCATTGGACTAAATTCTACGTGCTCACTTACCAGGCTTTAGTGGATATGCTATTCTCACGCCAAACATTGCTTTTCGTATTTTTACGAAGTTCAGGTACAGGGCTGTGACAATAGTATTACGACCATTGATTATCTGCGGATGCTAGTTGAGATATGATATAAAATTAAATATTTTTTTCGACAGCATCAGAAGCAATGAACGGCAGCCTCGACCACGACGATCACCTTCAACAGCGGGCATCCGACGACTCCAGTTCAGAGGAGACGCTCGCGGCCACCTCGCGCCGCGTTCATAGGGCGAGGCACGCGCCCGCCCCCGCCTCGTCGGCGCCCGCCCTACAGCCCGCCCAGCCTCGTGGGCGGGCGCGGGACTCGTGGGACAGTGACGCTCCACTACACACGCACACTAAAGGTACAGACACACCGCGCCGCGTGCACCGAGCGAGGCACGCGGCCGTATAAGTGTGCATTACAGTATGGAGTTTCATACAAAGAATACTGACCAACTCGAGTAGATACGGTTACAATCCCTTTCCGGGTTAATGCGTGTGCTTACATCCATAAAACATGGCCAGCACGAAAGCTCACACCACTCATCGTTGCATAATATACTCAACATCAAATAAACCGCACCTTCCGCGACGCGAACTTTAAGGATTTCCTTCTGACACAATCATGGTGCCCCAACAATATTTGTGTTGTTTGAAAGCCCAATAAATATCCTTAAAGAAAAACACATTTAATTTCTTCATAAATGATTAACATATACCATAAATGTTACTTGAAAAAAGACCTCACTTTGGGCTCACCTCTGGGATCAATTAGACCAATTTTTATGGTTATAAAACCAACTAATGATCTCACGTGTCCTTTTTAACAGATGGATAGGGATTAATCCCAACTTAACAGTTTTATAGCCATAAAAATTGGCTCAAGCGTAACTACCTATTTTTTGAAGAAGTGACTCTGGATCCTTCTAAAGACACATTTTTGGGGTAAAAACCTTTCCTTTAATGAAATGAAGTTTAGATCTAGGCTTTTAAATGGTGCCAATATTGATGGAAAGTGGGGATGCATACGTTTGAAAGTGCTTGTCGCGGGAGGTGCGATTTATTTGATGTCGAGTGTATATCAGGTTCGAAGGACCATGTTTAAACGAGCAGAGTAAAATAATGTGGAATGTTTTGTCTTTTTACAGGGAAAGGCATCGGCAAGAAGAGTAAAAGCAGTAGCAACAACAGCACGGAACCAGTTCCCAGCACCAGCGGCGTTCAACATGGTAAAGATAAAAAATTTACTTAGGTATATAATTACTCCATAGAAAACTATGATAATCTAGCGTTTTTAATTCAGTCAGTGCCTGCGGTATGAGAGCGTCACGGGAGCGGTGACATTAATATATTTTAACGTGACTGAGCATATAAATCTGAAGAAGATTCTGAAGTCTCGCTGACGTTTGACGTTACAAAGACATCCCGTGCCGCTCCCTTGCCTCACTTAGTTAAGCGCTATAGAGCTGTAACTATCCATTTGTGTCAGTCTATTTTCTTTTTATTCTAGATGATTCTATTTTCTAGATGATTGTCCCAGAATCATGGACTTTATGTTCTATTCTTATTAAAATTTCATAGCGATTAGAGTCGCTTCTCAAACTAAATTTTAAACAAACAACTTGAAAAAATCGAACTGCCTAAGCTAAGGCGGGAATCGAACCCACGACATTGATGAAATAAAACGCGGCCAGAACAGCGTATTACACTTGAAAATTTCGACGGATTCATCCAGTGTCTAATGCCCGTATTCACCATCAATTCCTAATTTATAAGTGACCCTTATGGTAACACATAACAGGAATTTTGTTTTCAAAGGGGTCACTTAAAAATTAGGGATTGATGGTAAAAGCAGGCATAAGTAACTCAGTTGGAAGAGCACTCGCCCAGACAGCGGAAGGTCGTAGGTTCGATTCCCGCCTTAGGCAGTTCGATTTTCTCAAGTTGTTTATTTAAAATTTTTGTTCTATTCATCCTGCCAGTGTACAACGAAACCAACGGCGGTCGCTCCTGGTCGGACGGCTCGGCTCTACTCGAAGCGGCGTCCGACAGCGACGCCTGCGAGGACATCGAGGTGTTGGAAGAAGAATTGGAGGATGACGTGGAGCTGGCTTACGAGGAGCCGCGGCCGAGGAAGCGGCGCCGCCGGCCTGCCTCCGGGTCGGGCAGCGGGAGCAGCGAGCCGGGTAGATGGGGCGCTCGTCCTGTTCATGCCAAGCGGTGAGTCATCATCATTTCAGCCACAGGACGTCCACTGCTGAACATAGGCCTCCCTCAATGACTTCCACATCGCACGGTTGGTAGCGGCCTGCATCCAGCGCCTTCCTGCTACCTTTACGATGGCGTCGGTCCATCTTGTAGGTGGACGTCTCACGCTGCGTTTTCCGGTACGTGGCCTCCACTCCAGAACCTTGCTGCCCCATCGGCCGTCAGTTCTGCGTACTATGTGCCCTGCCCACTGCCACTTCAACTTGCTAATCCGTCGGACTATGTCAGCGGTGAGTAAGCAAGATTATTCCCACCTCTCGTTCCAGACAGTTCCCACTTCTCGTAATACTAGACGCGGGCCTCTAGTAATACTAGAGAGCGCTAGGTTAATGATTGCACGCGGGCGCTACATTAGCTAGAGACACTAAGTTGGAGGATGACGTGGAGCTGGCTTACGAGGAGCCGCGGCCGAGGAAGCGGCGCCGCCGGCCTGTGTCTGGATCTGGCAGCGGGAGCAGCGAGCCGGGACGATGGGGCGCGCGACCCGTTCATGCTAAGCGGTGAGTAAGCAAGGTTATTCCCACCTCTCGTTCCAGACAGTTCCCACTTCTCGTGTAGCCAGGATCTACAGCTTGATCGCCAATAAAAACGCAACCAGTAATAGGGATTGCTCAAGTATAACGGGACTGTTCTCACCTCTCGTTCCCACCACTGCAACTTCGTGTAGCCAGGATCTACAGTTTGACCATCAATAGAAAACCCAACAAGTGAGCGGTGAGTCAAGTCCCAGGACACATTTATTCTATAATGCCATATAGTTGGTACATACGGAACACATCGAGGTGTTATATGAGGAGTTGGAGCAGGTGACAGTACCTATAGTGCAGGGTGTGCGTTGCAACGGACACACGATCCTATGGAGTGCCGTGCGCCCTTTAGTAATACTAGAGAGCGCTAGGTTAATGATTGCACACGATCGATACACCAGCTAGAAACACTTCTGAGTTGGAGGATGACGTGGAGCTGGCTTACGAGGAGCCGCGGCCAAGGAAGCGGCGTCGTCGGCCTGTGTCTGGATCTGGGAGTGGGAGCAGCGAGCCGGGTAGATGGGGCGCGCGACCCGTGCACGCTAAACGGTGGGTCAAAGTCTCGAAGTCTTAGGATATATCGAAGTGTTGGAAGACGACATAGACTGAGGCGTCCGTACCGTACTAGTCCGGTAGGCAACTGTCTTACGAAACATGCACATGCTAAGCGGTGAGTAAGCGAAACTATTCCCACCTCTCGTCCCCACCACTGCAATTTCTGTGGCCACTAGGCTAGACCTAGGATCTACAGCTTGACCGCCAATAAAAACCCAACCAGTAATAGGGATTGCTCAAGTAAAACGGGACTGTTCTCACCTCTCGTTCCCACCACTGCAACTACGTCTAGCTAGGATCTACGCAATAAAAACACAACCAGTGACAGTCAAGCGATGAGTCAAGTCCCAAGACACATTAATTCTTTAATGCCATATAGTTGGTACATACGGATCACATCGAGGTGTTATATGAGGAGTTGGAGCAGAGGTGACCGTACCTATAGTGCAGGGTCTGCGTTGCAACGGACACACGATCCTATGGAGTGCCGTGCGCCCTCTGTAATACTAGAGACTAGAGAGCGCTAGGTTGTTGATTGCACACGGGCGCTACATCAGCTAGAGACACTAAGTTGGAGGATGACGTGGAGCTGGCTTACGAGGAGCCGCGGCCGAGGAAGAGGCGCCGTCGGCCTGTGTCTGGATCTGGTAGTGGGAGCAGCGAGCCGGGCAGATGGGGCGCGCGACCCGTTCATGCTAAACGGTGAGTCTTTATACAGCAGGCAAGAAGAATCATTGGAAGACGACGTAGAGCTGTCTTAGGAGTCATCATCATTTCAGCCATAGGACGTCCACTGCTGAACATAGGCCTCCCTCAATGACTTCCACATCGCACGGTTGGTAGCGGCCTGCATCCAGCGCCTTCCTGCTACCTTTACGATGGCGTCGGTCAATCTTGTAGGTGGATGTCCCACGCTGCGTTTTCCGGTACGCGGCCTCCATTCCAGAACCTTGCTGCCCCATCGGCCCTCTAGTAATACTAGAGAGCGCTAGGTTGTTGATTGCACACGGACGCTACATCAGCTAGAGACACTAAGTTGGAGGATGACGTGGAGCTGGCTTACGAGGAGCCGCGGCCTCGGAAGCGGCGCCGGCGGCCTGCCTCCGGGTCGGGCAGCGGGAGCAGCGAGCCGGGACGATGGGGCGCGCGACCCGTTCATGCTAGGCGGTGAGTTTTTATACAGCAGGCAAGAAGAATAATTGGAAGACCACGTAGAGCTGTCTTAGGAGTCAACCACCTCTCGTTCCCACCGCTGCGACTCCTGTGTAGCCAGGATCTACAGCTTGACCGCCAATCAAAACTCAACCAGTAATAGGGATTGCTCAAGTAAAACGGGACTGTTCTCACCTCTCGTTCCTACCGCTGCAACTCCTGTGTAGCTAGAATCTATAGCTCGACCTCCAATAAAAACACAACCAGTTAAGGTCAAACGGTGAGTCAAGTTCCAGGACATATCCAAGTAGTGAAGATTAGTTGGAGCAGAGGCACCCTTACGTATAGTGCAGTGTTTATGTCCTAGGGAGCGGTTTTTAGAGGTGTTAGTTAGAGAAAAGCGGTAGCGGCCGTACCTATAGGGCAGAGTATGCATCTCACACGGAAGCACCATCCTAAGGGACACCGTACGCCACTGGCCGCGCGACCCTAGATAACTCCAGGTTAATGACAGCACACGGGCGCTACTTGATGTAAAGCGACTAAAGACACTTCAGAGTTGGAGGATGACGTGGAGCTGGCTTACGAGGAGCCGTGGCCTGTGTCTGGGTCTGGGAGCGGGAGCAGCGAGCCGGGACGATGGGGTGGACGTCCCGTTCATGCCAAGCGGTAAGACCTTCTACGATAGCCTAGAATCTGTTTAGAAAATGGTCTAGTGGTAAGACCACCTTCAGAGCCAGAAATCCCCAGTTCAATTCTCAGTAGAAGCAGATTTTTCAGTTCGGTTTGGCTTGTTTTCAGTCCACCTGACAAGCTGCACCATTTTAAGTCTGTCACTATAGCAACAATGTTAATCGTTATATTTCGGCAGTTCAAGATTGAAGGTAAGATAGCCAGTTCCTCTGTGAAGAATTTTAAGAAAGCTCGCTTCCATCTTCTACCTTATCATCACTTGCCATCATGTAAGATGCAAGCCAACAACTTTCTCGTTGTGGATAAAAATACTAATGAATGCATTAGTCACTAGCGGCCGCACGCGACTTCGTACGCGTGGATCCCGTTTTACCCCCTTAGGGGTGGAGTTTTGTAAAATCCTTTCTTAGCTGATGCCTACGTCATAAAATCTACCTGCATGCCAAATTTCAGCCGGATCCGTGCAGTGGTTTGGGCTGTGCATTGATAGATCACTATGTCAGTCAGTCACCTACCTTTTAGTTATACAGGGTGTCCCAGAATAGGTGAATCAAACTGCTAGGGGAGGTAGCTCTACTAATGCACTATCCCTAAAAAATACGAAAAAACAATTTTGAGCTCGGATTTTTTTTTTAAATAAAGTGCTCTAAACTCGAAATCTACTCATTATTTTCAAAAGTTTGTTTACAGATAAACGAAGCGATCATGTACAATTAATATTAGTAAGAAAAAAGTAAGTACTTAGCCAGTAAGTAGCCAGATACTTAGGCAAAGCTGATTTATTTTCACTTAAAAAAAAATTGTTTTTTTGTGTCCTTATGCGCTTTTTTTTTCATATTTTTAGGGATAGTTCATTAGTAGAGCTACCTCCCTTAGCAGTTTGATTAGAAGACTAGATTGCTCCCAACTTGACTGTAAGTTCTCCCGGCAGCACGCGCGAGCGGTTCACCTCAGCGTCGTCGTCGTCGTCATCAGCCGACGAGGAGCCTGCGGAGCGGCGCTACGAGTCCGACCACTCGTACCACCCGCGACACTCCACCGACGAGGACGCGCCGCTGCACCTCTACAGGTATACTTACAGGAGAGCTGAGATACACAGAAATATGATATTATTATTACAACCCGATCGAGTTAACAGGGATGATGACTGGGTAATGAAATCGAAATTCTATTTAGTCCGTCAGACATATAATAAAAAAAATTTGGACACACATATTTTAATATTTTTCATAATCGAAAAATTACAATACCCGGCAACAAATATTGCACATCGACCTTTAGAAAGAGACAATCGGCTAATTTCGGTTTCGTAGAGCGTTATCACTGTCGCACTTGAACAATGACTGACAATGACGTTTTGTCAAAGTGTAAACAAACTTTATTTTAAATGTGTGCAATTGATTTTTTGAATTAAATTGCTAAAAACTTTTAAATAAAGAAAAGTGGTTTAGAATTTTTTTAAATATTTCTCCAAGAGAAATACTAAGAGTTCGGACAATATTTTCATGGAATAATGTTTTGTCAATGACGTTTTGTCAATCGTATAGGTAGTGTGCGACAGAGATAACGCTCTACGAGCCGAAATTAACCGATTCTCTTTCCAAAGGTCGATGTGCAATATTTATTGCCGGGTCAGTACCCTGCAATAAATATTGCACATCGACAGGCATCGGCAATTGTACTGTACAGTTGCAGTATTATATTGAGTTGAAATGTCGCGTGACGTCACTTTTGAGTAAAAAAATCTACTCAAGCGTGACGTAACGCGCCATTTCAACTTGATGTAGCACTGGTATTATGGCGGAAAGTGTTCAGTTGAGTGCGAGGGAAAGTCGCATTCCAGCGAGTTGCGCACTTAGCTCGATCGGGATGTATGTCCTCCTTCAGCTAATGGTAGCCCACTGCTCTAGACATCAGCCAGCTAAGGAGTTCCACTTGATTTCTCGATTTTTCCATCCAGTTGTCATCTGATATCGATCCAATGAAACAGGAGATACGTCCTACACTGTTTTTATTGATTACACAATGCGTCGGTTCTAATAGAAAATGAAATCAAATCAAATAATTACATGATATGAAACTGCACATAGCTGTACCCATAAATTCCTGGATATTTGTTGCAGACAAAGGCAAGAGGGCGCGACGGAAAATGGCTCGGACGCGGGGCCCTCTAGCGGCCGCCGGCAGAACGGACACGCGAGGGTATGTACAGCTGTTTCTAACCTCTGATAAAGGGCACTTTCAAATACTACCCGTTCGCGCTAAGTTTGCCGGTCCGTGGAATGCGTGTCCCCTCCCACAACCGCGATTAAACGTAATTAGTTAGTGATTAAACGCAATTAATGTGTTTTATTTAACGCAAATACATAATTTTGATCAATAATAATAAAAAAAAAATAGTTTAGTTTGTTAAAGTTATAGACGCTTCCCTTCGAGTGACATCATATCGCCAGCGGCAAACTTAAAGCGAACGGATAGTAAGAAGGTTTGACGCCCTGCTCAAAACGTCTGCAAACGGGCGACTGTTCAAAACGTCCTACTTGAAAGACTCCTTTGATTCATTTTGACGTGACGTGATTCTTGGAACTGTTTTATTTATTCGGTAAATACCTTCATCAAGACAGTTATGTACTTGTTTTACTTTATTATTTGGGGCCACAGTCACACTTTAGACGATGCACTTTTCGTCACTTGCCTCTCTAACTGACGTAACTGACATTTTGCAAAATTTTCAGGCGATTAGACAGATCGATTCGTCTTGCGAAGTTGATTAAGATGGTGTAGATCAGTTTCCCAATTATTTTTAGCCATGGAACCCTATTTGATTATACTTTTCCTAGCGGAACCCCCGAACTACTCCGCCCGCACGCCCTGCCCCTCCCTAGTGCGTAAACAAGTCGGTGCGTGCGAACAACGGCAGTCACGAAACGTGGGATAATATTTTTTACGGAACCCTTGCGGCCTTTCCACGGAACCCCAGGGTTCCGCGGACCACCTTTCGGGAACCGCTGGTGTAGATAACTCAGTTTTTTAAAAAAAATGTCAGATACGTCAGTTAGAGAGGGAAACGACGTTTTGTGTTTCCCCATGCTTATATTTCTTATCGTCCTCCAAGACTGCAAGATAATAATTTATGTACTTCAGTTGTTTCTTAACTGACAGAGATTGTTATTACTAATTTAGGGAGTGTCGCTCCGAGCACGACGGAGCCCGCGACGCTACAACGAAGACAGCGACGACGACACACCAGCGGCCATCAGCAAGCGCTCGCAGCACCAGCACCAGCAGCGCCAGCTCGCGCTGCACCACCGCCGCACGCGACACGCCTTGCAGGTACCGTGCGTCATCCGTCGCTGATGACGCGCGTCACACACACCCGCCGCCATCAGCAAGCGCTCGCAGCACCAGCACCAGCAGCGCCAGCTCGCGCTGCACCACCGCCGCACGCGACACGCCTTGCAGGTACCGTGCGTCATCCGTCGCTGATGACGCGCGTCACACACACCCGCCGCCATCAGCAAGCGCTCGCAGCACCAGCACCAGCAGCGCCAGCTCGCGCTGCACCACCGCCGCACGCGACACGCCTTGCAGGTACCGTGCGTCATCCGTCGCTGATGACGCGCGTCACACACACCCGCCGCCATCAGCAAGCGCTCGCAGCACCAGCACCAGCAGCGCCAGCTCGCGCTGCACCACCGCCGCACGCGACACGCCTTGCAGGTACCGTGCGTCATCCGTCGCTGATGACGCGCGTCACACACACCCGCCGCCATCAGCAAGCGCTCGCAGCACCAGCACCAGCAGCGCCAGCTCGCGCTGCACCACCGCCGCACGCGACACGCCTTGCAGGTACCGTGCGTCATCCGTCGCTGATGACGCGCGTCACACACACCCGCCGCCATCAGCAAGCGCTCGCAGCACCAGCACCAGCAGCGCCAGCTCGCGCTGCACCACCGCCGCACGCGACACGCCTTGCAGGTACCGTGCGTCATCCGTCGCTGATGACGCGCGTCACACACACCCGCCGCCATCAGCAAGCGCTCGCAGCACCAGCACCAGCAGCGCCAGCTCGCGCTGCACCACCGCCGCACGCGACACGCCTTGCAGGTACCGTGCGTCATCCGTCGCTGATGACGCGCGTCACACACACCCGCCGCCATCAGCAAGCGCTCGCAGCACCAGCACCAGCAGCGCCAGCTCGCGCTGCACCACCGCCGCACGCGACACGCCTTGCAGGTACCGTGCGTCATCCGTCGCTGATGACGCGCGTCACACACACCCGCCGCCATCAGCAAGCGCTCGCAGCACCAGCACCAGCAGCGCCAGCTCGCGCTGCACCACCGCCGCACGCGACACGCCTTGCAGGTACCGTGCGTCATCCATCGCTGATGACGCGCGTCATTCCGCGCTGATGACACACGTCATGACCGCAGATGGCACGCGTCATGCTTTGCTTTTGACACGCGTCACGACTTACTGATGACACGCGTAATGCTTTGCTGATGACACGCGTCACGCTTTGCTAATGACACGCGTCAGGCCTTGCGAATGACACACGTCACAACTATAGATTACACGCGTCATCACTACGGGTGACATGCGTTACGACTGCGGATAGCAGCAATTGCAGGCCTTCTAATTTAACCTGGGTGTGTCCTGGGTGGTGTGCCACCCACAGATCTAAGCCTGATCATCACTTTTCATCAGCCGAAAATCAGGCAAAGAGCTTTTCCTTACTGTTTAAAAAAATATTCATGTAAAATCAAAGTGAATCCCCCTTTTTAATAAAAAGTTACACCTTAGTTGAACACTTGTTTTAAAGTGACGTTTAGTATGGAAATATGTTTGGTTACGTAACTATCAATATTGTGTGGACAGACGATCGTGACGGTGGACGCGGACCACAACTACTTCAACGGGCACGCGCGCGAGGCGCCGCGCGACGTGCCGCGTGACGCGCCGCGGGACGCCTCGCCCGAACCCACGCACTCCACGCACAATGGTAAGTGTTTGGTAGATGTATGCCCGTTTTCATCGTTCGTTCGTTTCAGCCAAATGATGTCCACTGCTGGACAAAGGCTTCCCCCAAGGTTTTCCATAATGAACGGTCCTGCGCTGCCCGCATCCAGGCTCTACCCGCGACCTTTACCAGATCGTCGGTCCACCTAGTAGGAGGCCTGCCCACGCTACGTCTTCCAGCCCGTGGTCGCCACTCGAGAACTTTCCTGCCCCAACGGCCATCATCTCTACGAGCTATGTCCCCCGTCTACTGCCACTTGATTTTAGCCATTGCGACCTACTCGTATGTCGGTTACTTTAGTTCCGTTTTCATCATCAATCTCAAATTTTTAAGTGACCCCTTTGAAAACAAAATTCCTGTTATATGTTACCATAGGGGTCACTTAAAAGTTAGGGATTGATGATGNAATTCCTGTTATATGTTACCATAGGGGTCACTTAAAAGTTAGGGATTGATGATGAAAACGGGCAGTAGTCATTGGATTCTTTTTCAGGGGGGAGGGGGGGGGCTGATATGGGGAGGGGGGTGAGATTAGTATCATGGTCATGAGTTAGTACTATCAACTGTGAATATTCAAATCCAACATCCTGGGGGGCACCAGACCATTCTGGGGGGAGGGCGGGGGCGTGCCACCCCGGCCCCCCCGCTAAACATACACGAGCATAGATGAAGTATTACTACTGCGCTAAATCTTCAGCTCCGGATGCATTGAAACTATCTTTGTCCTCCAGATAAGAGCCGTAGAGAAATATACAGGTTGTTTCCTGTAAAACTTCAAGCAAGTGTAACGAGAAAGATGTGTATCATACCATCGATTAAACCCTTATATGTAATGTTCAGCGAATTTGTTTAATTTAGGAGTTATTGCACGGTCTCCTAAATAAACTTTATTTTATTTTATTTTATTTTTCTTTATTCAGAAAACCAACTTTAAAATATTATAACCAGGGCCGGATTAACCATCTCGGGGCCCCTAGGCACAGCTCGTTTCGGGCCCCCCTTTTTTTGTCGCGGAGGAAATGCTTTGCGCACCGTCACCACTGCCGGGAACAAGGTGGAGTATGGGACTCCCGGCGCCCTATAAAAGGGCGCTGCTCCGTCCTGAAAAGGACGGGGTATACCCACTAAAACCTCCGCGGCGGTCCGTCATAGCCCAAGTGGGGGTGTCGCGAGTATCCGGCCGTAGCCTTAGACTTCCGCGACACCACCGGCGACAGCTCGCCTACACGGCGGACCCTACACGCCCCCCTTGTAAGGGGCCGACGGGAATGGCCCGAAACGCCAAGCCGTTCCCGTCAGACGGAGGTGACAAGGGTGCCCCCGCACCCCCGGCCTGCTGGCCGCCACCTGGTCTGGTCTGCCATCCAGTGATAGTGACAGACAAGACCCCAGTTTCTAGCTCCCAAGGAGGAGTACCAGCGAGGACGCACGCCACAGCGTGCCCTACCGTGCGGTAGGTCCTTGCGACTTTCTGCGCTATGGCCCGCTGGGGCCTGCGCAAAAGGACAGCATTAACCCTCTTGTTGAGTGCGTCCGCCCAGATTGGGGCGCCATACAGCACCATGCTCCTCAGAACGTCGGCATAAAGTCGACGAAACCTCGTTTGTGGCCCTCCCAAATTCGGGAGGGGCCAACTCAGTGCGCAGCTGCCTTGAGGAGGCGTGGTGCTAGCCCGTTGAAGTGCGGGCTAAAATGCCACCTCCCGTCAAGGGTGAGGCCCAGATATTTTATCTAGCCTTTGACGTTATCCTAACGTCCTCAACCACAATGTGGGCGTCGGGAGGGGCGCGCTGCCCCGGAAAGAAGAGGGCCTCAGTCTTCTCCAGCGCGACTTTCAGGCCGAGGCGTCGTATTCTGCGACCGACTAATGTGCCGCCCGCCGACGCCAGCCGTGCCGCGGCCCCAAATGTTTTCCCCCGGACAATGACCAGAGTGTCATCCGCATAGCATAATTATGACACTCATGCCCGCGAGAAGGAGCTGGCCGTCTCTGTACATACAGAACTTCGCGGTCCCGTAAGTAATCGGCCAGCAGCGCTCGGAGGTATTGAGGCACTCTATGATGTTTAAGTGCCTAGCGTATGGTGGAATGAGGGATGGTATTCAAAGCGATAGCTATATCGAATGATACAGCCAACACACCCTCACCCCTCACCCCTCTCCCTAGCCTCCGCAGNGCACCTGCTTGCGCTGTATATGTCGCAGTCGGATTGTATAATCCGCCGTTTTACATTACAGCTAGGCATTTTGCATTACAGCTCTGTTTTGTAATACGGCGGCTTAACGTTTAGGCGGATTGTCATTGCGATACGTTCTTCAATACGGCGGCCCACGTTTAGCCGCATCGTAATACATCATAAATTGTAGGGTGACCATACTTTACAAAATAAAACAATGTTTGATGAAAATAAAATTTAATAAGACAGATTTCTTCTCATGATATTCTTTATTTATTAAGTAAGAATTATTAACTTCGTTACTGTACCTATACTAAATTATATATTTGGCTGTTGTATTTTTTTTACTTATTTATTTATAAATCACAAGGGACAGCCACATAAAAAAGTAACTTAAAACAAATAAACTTTTTTTCAGAAATAATTTGATATTTGTCTTGTCTTTTTTAGGCATTAAAAATAATGACAGGGGACAGCCATCTCAAAACAAAAGGTAACTCAAAACAAATAAAGTTTTAGTATTTTTTTCGGGGTTAAGTATTTTTCTTTAAGACTAATAAATCTTCACCGGCCACAGTCGTAATGTCGTATTTTTACACCAAAAATTTTGTGTAGGATTCCGCCGAACACCAGAATCCATAGCCACTTTAGCTGTTTTGATGTGGATTATAACCTCTAAAACTCGGTCACTTGTTCACGGTTTTTTTTACTATTTCACATTGATAAGAATATAAATTCTTTAATTTCACATTAATATTGTTTTCACAGTCACTGTCGACAAACATATTTATCACGTTTTCTTTGTTAAATTCACAAATAACTCCGCAATTTAGCAATACAATCTCTGTATCCGACGCCCATTGTTGTTGTTATGTCAGGCAGCGCCACGGTATTGAAAATGGGAACTGAAAAGTGTCAAAGCGGCGGGTAATGACACGTTGTTTTACATTACGGCTAGCCGCATTGAAGAACGTTTGGCGCCGAATACATTCCGGCGGATTTTCATTCAGCCGTATTCAATCCGGCTAAACGTTAAGCCGCCGTATTACAAAACAGAGCTGTAATGCAAAATGCCTAGCTGTAATGTAAAACGGCGGATTATACAATCCGACTGCGACATATACATAAACTCATTTTCGCGCGAGAGTTTTGGCGGAGGCCCTTGAGGTAGTGGGAGTAGTCTTGAGGAAAAGCTCCTTCTCCCACGGCCAGTGGCATGCTGGAAGCTTGGTGATTCTAGCACCCGTAGGAAAATATAAAAAAACCAACAAACCAACCAATAATACTGCGGTAGGTGTAGTTTTCGATTTCGTTGTAAAAAAATAATACCACCGAGTAACTTTCACCGGATCAAAGGCCGAGCTGCATATTCATAAAATATAAGAAAAAAATATTTTCATGTTTATTTAACCTGATTTTTATATTTTAAAAGTATTCAAACATTTAGATAATAACGTTAAAACATTTAAAAATAATCGTATGAGAACGTTTTCGACTTCTCCACGGACGAAGTCGCGGGCAAAAGCTATTTGTAAAATAATTAGACTAAATTATTAAAAGTGCCTACCGAAAGTCATTATTCCACGCGGACGAAGTCGCGCGCACAGCTAGTAATATTATAAAGTTAAAGAGTTTGTTTGTTTCTTTGTTTGCCTGAACGCGATAATCACAGGAACTTTATGTTGGATTTATCGAGAGAGTAGCCCATTTACCGAGAGAGGCTGATTTTGTAATCTAAATCTGTAAATTATTTTTAATCGCCGTATTTTTCGCGAAAAATATTATTGAAAATCTAATTCGCGGGTGCCCATATAAAATTTTTAAAGGTTAAGGTTTATTTTCGCGTACCATTATGTAAATAAGCTTTGTAGTTAACTGTGTGTACGTATTTTTCTGTGAACGAAGCTAATTATACACGTGTGCCAATTTTGAAACCAAATCAGATAAAAATAATTAAAAATTAAAAAAATAATCTGATTATATGTATCCAAATTTTTAGGAGTGACTCAGAATCAGTAACTGAACAAAGTCACCCTGTATATATAATAATAACATCAACCTACAGACAATAGGGGGGAGCAGTAAAGAAAAATGTTGCAAAAACGGGAAATATTTACTCAAACTATTTTCACGCGTACGAAGTCGCGGGCAGAGCTAGTCAATCAATAAGTTGCCGAAGTGTTAACCTTGATAAAAAATTCTAAGAATCCGTGAAAATGGTGAAGAATTGACACATGTCGTCTGAAACTGACAAGCGTAAACAGCAAACGATTTTCGAAATAAACTGGATATCGGTTCAGTACATTGAACTTCGAAGAATACCTATAGCTAGTTATAACTGTTATACCTAAGTACCTATCGCTCATTTATGTACTGCTTTTTTACATAATAAATGTGTGTTTATTTATCTGTTCTGCATGTCAATTTTCAGTCAAACTAAAAAAACCAAACACTTATTTTCTCGTACAGACCAGAGATATTAGGCATAAAAATATTTCCACTTTTCAGTGTCATTCTTTGCTAAATGTTGATTAAAACTTTTCAAATACTCGTAACACTACAAATAACTTTCTTTTAAATTAAATTAAAAATTGGAACACATTTTAATTCCAAAAGGTTGCTTTCCACCATAGACTATTCCTCGTTTTTCTTTAAGTTTTCCTATCCCGGGATTCAAAAAGTTGCTTGTCGGTAAGCAATCAGGAAATGAAATGAGTTCGTAAGGAGCTTCTGTTTACTTCATTTATGTGCCGAATTGAAGTGATGTAATCTCGGGATGCCGGAAAACCTGGTAGTAAGTACTTATGTCTATTTTGAGACAAACATTACCGAAAGACTTTGATAATTGAGCCAGGTACGGTCGGAGAAAAATGTCTGTAGTTTTATGCTAAAGTTTCTGTAAAATGATTCAAGTCAAGACAATATAACATGGGACTTTTTTTTATTTTAGAACTGCCTAAGTGATTTAGTGGGTAGAGTTCTGGGGCAGGGTAAAGACCCATAAAGTTAATATTAGGAGGAATATTAACTTTATGATTAACTTTATGAGTAGACCACAAAATTTTGTAAAGTCTGACTCCTGCTAGCCGAGGCCACGCGATATTACATCGTTTTATCGAGGCATTTTACCGATAATATTTGGTCGATATATTTGTCGTCTATCCTAGGCCGCTGAGCTGTCAAATGTTGAAAAGTTATGTGTGGTAGGTAAGTTAATAAGACGATTTGTAAGGGCGATGAGTAATCCCAAGGTATAAGTAGGTGTACTTAAGTTGAAAGTGGGATGAAATCAGATACGTCACCCCTTGCGAAGCTTATTGCCTTGACAATTGGGGGTCGATTCTGAGTCATCGCCACACTACGATAAGGCTGCGTGTCTACTAGAGATGTGCGAGGATGCGTAGCGAGGGATGTGTTTGTAAAGAACCAACAGAATCACTTCATTTAACTAGGTACCCAGCCTAAGGCAGCGCTGCTACTAGAGATGTGCTAGAAAGATGAATGGAGCGAGGATGCGGGTGAACCTGTGAAACGGTACACAATATGAGCGGTGCGAGGATGTGTAGCGGGCTCTTTTCAGATTCGAGCGAGGGGTTGAGGTGAGCTAACCTCTATCCACAGCACACATCCCTCGTCCATATCTCTAGCACATTCCTTGCACACACAACCATATTTGTACGTACAAAAACCTCGCTCCTCTATGCCGTCTCCACCAGAGCTCTGCAGACCAAGGCGAGGTAAATAACGATTCTATTGGTTTACAAACGCATCCCTCGCTACGCATCCTCGCACAATGTACATCCCTGGTGGAAACGCAGCCTTAACACGGTAGCTGGACATTTACAATTTTATCGCACCCCATTCTATTCTCCCCGATAAAACTTTAAATTGAACCAAATGTTTTACGACGTTTTCATGTGAGCGACAGCAAAGTATTTTTAGTGTAAAACTTGTTGGGTCAGCAAAACGTTAGTTTATTTGAATTTTATTGAAGCTATCAATATGATTGAGCTTCATGGTGTGCTGGTGGTTATGTTAAATCATGACATTTGAACATAGAAATGGTACTGACGACGCAAGATAAAAGACTTTTTTAAACTGTTTTGAATGTCTGTGATTGGGTTAAATCATTTTCTATTATTGGAAGCCTGCCATTAAGGATGATGATACGATATTCTAAAGTTCAACACATTGACTGACTTACTTCTTTTAAATAACGCTAGAAATTACCATCTTAGACTGCATCTTGCCTTGCTCCTCCTCCTCAGTCGGTACACTCTGGTCGTCATTGTGCTAATGCATAAAAAAAATTGACAGTGCCTAGTAGGTTTTGCTCTTTTATTTTATTATCTATTTATTTATTTGTGATCTTTTGTTATTTCAATCAAAATTGTATAGCTTTCTTTCTTTCTTTCAAAAGAAATTATTATTAATTCAACATTTTTGCAGACCATACCCAATGTCACCCCGTCAAACCACAGATTAGTAAATGTTGGCAGGTGCCTACACAAACTTCACCCACGAAATATAACAGAAGACAAACTCCATACTAAACGCGCTCGAGCCACGCACACATAGACACCGCTCCTAGCAAGACTGTCTTGGACGAATGCGAGCGCGACGTGGCGCGACAGACGTTCGCCACACGTTCGCTGTGGTTCGCTTGAGTCACGCGCCGGTCAACCGCCTGTGATATTATTTTGTTTTGCGAAATTGACGAAAATGAGTGAACAGAAAAAGTCGTATTATAATTGTTCGGTATTTGGTTGCTTAAACTCATCATTAAATACCGAATTTTCATTTTTTAAATTACCAGTTGATTCGGGGAGGTAAGTAAGTTATTTATTTGAATTTCAATTGAAATTGAAAGCCAACTCAATTATTAGGAATATCAAATTGTTTTAGAGAGGTTTTAGGAATTATTGGATAACTAGCTTTTGCCCGCGGCTTCACCCGCGTGAAATTTAGTTTGTCACAGATCGTCATAAATTATAGCCTATATGTTATTAAGGGTTATAAACAATAATACTGTAAAGTTACATCAAAATCCGTTCAGTAGTTTTTGCGTGAAAGAGCAACAAACATCCAGACATCCAAACTTTCGCATTTATAATATTAGTTGGATAATAGTGTCACTCAACTAAATACTACTTCCTTCTCGTGTATTTGTTTGCAAACTACAATCAGCGGCACGGAATTTGGCCCAAGCCTAAACAACCAGATATGAGGCCAAATAGGTGTTGTATACCTAAGTTTCGTGTGACATGTTAACAGAACATTTGTTTTTGTCAATTTAAGAGGCTAGAATAATAAAAAAAATGCGTCTGTTTAACTTTTTTTACTCTAGAAACGCATTTCGTTGTTGGAGCGTAAAGAGTACGGGTAAGTTTAAATCGATATTAAATGTTGTAAGGGTTTGGCGTTTTGTTTTTTGTTTCTTAATTAATCTTAGGGTTATTCTTGTTTCCATAATTTGAGAATAATGTCCATTACTTCAGCTCAAGTTGCTCAAATAGTGTTGCTTAGAAGTCAAGGGTGTATGCAGCGGGAGATGGCGGAAACTTTGAATTTATAGCGTACAAACTTAAGATACACGTTAAAAAGGCATGACCAGATCGCCTTTTACACAAGAAGACCAAGAAGTGGGGAATTAAAGAGTAAATCAGCTCGCGATGACCCGATAATCGTGCTTGCAATATCAAGAAATCGGGTTCTCACTACGTTTGAGATACGCCAGCGTTTACAAACAGCAAGCCCAGTGAATGTTAGTGAGCACACAATAAGAAGTAGGATGGAGGATCATAACCTGCATACTCGAAGACCAGCTCGAGGGCCAGAACTTCTCCGATACCTCCGCGAAGTGCGACTTACGTTTTCTAGAGAACATGCAAATTGGGCGCAAGGCTAATGGAGTAAAGTTCTATGGATCGATGATTGCAGAGTCACCTTAAGAGCTCCAGACGGCCGTGGAAGTGTATAGAGAAGGTGCGGAGAAGAGTTACTACGCAAACAGACAGTTTTCATAAAGAGTTTACTCCATTAGTCTAACGTACAATTTGCATGTTCTCTAGAAAACGTAAGTCGCACTTCGCGAAGGTATCGGAGAAGTTCTGGTCCTCGAGCTGGTCTTCGAGTATGCAAGTTATGATCCTCCATCCTTCTTCTTATTGTGTACTCACTGACATTCACTAGGCTTGTTGTTTGTAAACGCTGGCGTATCTCAAACGTAGTGAGAACCCGATTTCTTGATATTGCAAGCACGATAATCGGGTCATCGCGCGCTGATTTACACCTTAATTCCCCACTTCTTGGTCTTCTTGTGTAAAAGGCGGTATGGTCATGCCTTTTTAACGTGTATCTTAAGTTTGTACGCCATAAATTGAAAGTTTCAGCCATCTCCCGCTGTATACGCCCTTGACTTCTAAGCAGCACTATTTGAGCAACTTGAGCTGAAGTAATGGACATTATTCTCAAATTATGGAAACGAGAATAACCCTAAGATTAATTTAAAAACAAAAAACAAAACGCCAAACCCTTACAACATTTAATATCGAATTTAAACTTACCCGTACTCTTTACGCTCCAACAACGAAATGAGTTTCTAGAGTCAAAAAAGTTAAATAGACGCATTTTTTCATGAATCTAGCCTCTTAAATTAACAAAAACAAATGTTCTGTTAACATGTCACACGAAACTTAGGTATACAACACCTATTTGGCCTCATATCTAGTTGTTTAGGCTTGGGCCAAATTCCGTGCCGCTGAGTGTATTACTATAATAACGTACTAAATATAAATAAGTATACGTGGATATTTGTTAATGTCTTTCTTGCATAGTATTAAGACTAATTAAGAGTAACATTTTTCTATCTTATCGAAATAAACGCAACACAGTCATGACAAGACAACCCTAGCGCGACGGCCGAGCGTGCGAGCGAGAGAGGTATGCAAAGCGAGGTACATACATGAGTTTACCTTCTGTTATATTTTGTGCTTCACCGCTGTGGATTGATTCAGACACAACGTTATTCATAAACTGATCTTACATGTAGTTCAACGTATTATACAGCTAGTGAATCTTCGTTCAATAGAATTATCAATCGTCAAAAGTCAAATCAAACTTCATGATAAAATTGAAATGATAAATATAAAAGTTCTGCTGAATGCTTTTGGTACTTGGCTTTGGTTTTCTTGTATTGTACGTTAAAGTATGTTCTATCTATCTACTAAATAAATACGGAGATTTGATTGCATGATTCGTTATAAAGGCATTTTTGTACTGTGTCTATCTAAAATATTGTAACAAACTGAAATTCACGTGTCCAAAGATTACAGAAGCCATTATTTATTACAGATATTTGAAAACTGATAATGTAAACTTTATTAAAATCAACTTATTCACCAAAAATATTAATATGAGCATAAAAAATATTGAAAAATTTGCCCAAATCAAGGGCCGCCTCATCACTACGGCTGACGCCTGCGGCCCTTATTAATCAACGCGCCAAATTGCTCGTTTACTGAGTAATGACTGAGTTTAACTCACACTCGGTTAAATTGACGATAATCGTAATTATGGGACGCTCTTGCAAAGTTTTTGCTTCTTATTAATTCTCATTAAGGTTATTGTCCACTGTTGGACATAACATGTTCATTTCCAGATTGGCTAGTTGGAAGCCGGCAGCATCAAAACGTTTCAGCTTTCTTATGGTCATCTGTCCATTTTGTGGTTGGAATTCTCACGCTGCAGTTATTTCATGCTATTTTATATCAAAACCATTGGTGTTATTCCTAGTGCAGATTATGATGCAGTCATCGATTGTATGTAACAAAATCATCAAGACTTTTTACTTTACTAGAGGTTTTGTTTTACAAAAGAGTCATTTACTTTATAGGCCAGTAGAATTAAACACAAAAATTGATTAAATCCGAAATAATTCCTACAAAAGATTTTTTTGCTTTAATGGCTTCATTGGTTGCCCATTAAGACTCTCCTAAGTTTTCGACTTCGACGGAGTTGTGCTTAAGTGGTGGGGGCCCCCGAAAGCGGCGTTTTTTCGGTTTTCCGGTTATACCGCGTAAAGGACTTACCCTATCGAAAAGTGGTCTTCATAACGGTTAAAGGGCACTAAATCTTGCATTGAATAAGACCAAATTCATATGTTTTGGACAAACCGTTCTCGCGCTAAAGTTCGGCAAAGTAGAAAATATACGTATAATTAATGACCCTCTCCACGTCCAATGGCTTGTTACCCACATGCTTCCAAGCCTTGTAAAGGGTCGCCTTAACCAGTGTAACCCTAACAAGGCTCACGAGTTTGATTCGCTTATCCTTGTTCGTCCCAGCCGTTCCTTAACTGCGGTTGCTGCACCTCTTCCTGGCACTCTCCTGAACGACTCTGTGTTACCTAATGTGGCTGCCCCTCTTCCTTGTACCCTCCTGTACGATTTCATTGCTTAGCCATATGCCTGGTCCAAGGTTCGACGCCACAAAATCAACTTCGTACGAGTGAAAATAGTTTAAATACTATTTCCCGTGCTTGCAACATTTTTCTTTACTGCTTCGCCTCTATTAGTCGTAGAGTGATTGTATATATCCTATAGCCTTCCTCAATGTATGAGCTATTCAACACAAAAATAATGATTTCAATCAAACTAGTAATTCTTAAGATTAGCGCGTTCAAACAAACAAACAAAAAACTCTTCAGCGTTTTAATATGAACTTGTTGTTGTTGATTTTTGGCGTCGAACCTTAGACCAGGCATACGGCTAGGCAACGTAGTCATGCAGGAGGATACAAGGAAGAGGGGCAGCCACAGTAGGTAACACAGAGTCGTTCAGGTGAGTGCCAGGAAGAGGTGCAGCAACCGCAGTTAAGGAACGGCTGGGACGAACAAGGATAGGCGCATCAAGCTCGTAAGCCTTGATAGGGTTACACTAGTTGAGGTGGCCCTTTTCAAGACTTGGAAGCCTGTGGGTAACAAACCATTGGACATGGAGAGGGTCATTAATTATACGTATATTTTCTACTTTGCCGAACTTTACCGCGAGAACGGTTTGTCCATAACATATGAATTTGGTCTTATTCAATGCAGGATTAAGTGCCCTTCAACCGTCATGAAGACCACTTTTTGATAGGGTAAGTCCTTTACGCAGTATAACCGGAAAACCGAAAAAATGCCCCTTTCGGGGGCCCCCACCACTTAGGTACAACTCCGTCGAAGTCGAAAACTTAGGAGAGTCTTAATGGGCAACCAATGAAGCCATTAAAACAATAAAATCTTGTGTAGGAATTATTTCCGATTTAAAAGCTAATTCTACTGGACTATTACTATAAAGAGTTAAATTTATAAAAGAGTCAATTTTGTGAAGTGGACGTAAATAAACGCGTTTACTATAAAGTATAAGTGGACTGAATGCGATAATAGAGTCATCCATCATCCATCTTTCGAATGGGCAATTCCAGTTTGCTACATAATTCTTCTTAAAATTGAATGGTACCTGCCACGACCCCGCGTTGACGCTTAATTAATCAAATTGGCAAATTGAAAGTGGCAAATTGCTCATTTACTGAGTAATGGCTGAATTTATAGTGAAACTCCGGATTGATCGTCTCGGGCGCAGCTGAAAAATCGACGTTTTAAAACCTAATGGGCAAAGTTGAACAGTGAGCTGAAGGAATGAAGTAGCGAAAGCATTGTTTGGTGTTTTTGAAAAAGATAGTAATTAATCCTGTCTTGGAATTTGCTCTTGATTTCATTGAAAAGGATTGAAATCAACTTGGACAGCTTAACTTCTAAAGTCTTTAAAATACAGTATTACAATACACTAGCGGCCGCCCGCGTCATCGTACGCGTGGATCCCGTTTTACCCCCTTAGGGGCGGAGTTTCGTAAAATCCTTTCTTACCGGATGCCTACGTTATAGCCTACCTGCATGCCAAATTTCAGCCCGATCCGTCCAGTGGTTTGGGCTGTGTGTTGATAGATCACTATGTCAGTCAGTCAGTCACCTATGAGTTATTATATTTATATAAGTATAAGATTTTCATTCCAAGATTTTTTTCATCCACACCAATCTTTCAACAGGCAATGGGCCATTTAAAGTGGAGAAGTTTAAGTATTCCTTTGATAAATAGAATCCATTCTTTTCACTTAAGCACTTTATCCCTATTCGTCCTTATAATTTCAGAAATGAAATCGACCTTAACGCACCTCACATTAAGCACGTATTTGTCCATCTCTCTTTTTTCCCAAATTCTATATGCATACTGCAAGCTCAGCAAACGCGATGTCCCCCAAGGCGATTATTCCCGGCGATCCTGTAAAATGGGCTTAATTAAAAATACCCTCGTGAAAAGTCACTTTACACCCCTCGGTTTAGACTTTAGAGCCACTTTGACGTAACGTCGTCATGAAGATTTGAAGTGCTTAACGGCTTGTTAAATATAACCAGATTATAATCGAGGTGTTTCAATTACGTTGAAGGGTTAGTTAGAGGCCAATTTGCAACGCTAAGCAAGTTTGCAGTGATGCAGTGTTGCTGTCACAGATACTCAATAACTGTCAATTTTTATGAGTATCTAGGTAGAAAACTTATTTCGGATGAGTCATAGTAGAGCTTTAGAGAAAAAAGAGATACTTAACATTACCCCGTTAACAAAAAAAAACAAGTCAGTTAAACCTTAATTTACCAAACTGAAAATAACAAGACTCTTCATAACTTATCTATATCTATACTAATATTATAAAGCTGAAGAGTTTGTTTGTTTGTTTGTTTGTTTGTTTGTTTGTTTGTTTGTTTGTTTGTTTGTTTGTTTGTTTGTTTGTTTGTTTGGTTGAACGCGCTAATCTCAGGAACTACTGGACCGATTTGAAAAATTCTTTTTGTGTTGGATAGCCCGTTAGTTTCTGAAGGCTTTAGGCTATTTATCATCACGCTAAGACCAATAGGAGCGGAGCACCAATGAAGAATGTTTCAAATCAGTGATTTTTTTCCTTTTGAGAGCTGACGCTGCGTAAACGGTTAAAGTTACGCAAAAATTATGTATGACAGAATTGTTCCCCTTTAAAAATTCTAAAAAAAAGTCCGCGATAGCATATGTCTATCTTTTAAGGTTGGCTCATAGTAACCCTTTTTATGCAAAAAGAAATCTGTTTTAAATTAATGCATTATTTGCGGAGGTTTTTTCATAAACATGATATTAATCCTTATCCAAATAAATAAGTTATTCATCACAAGTATTTAATTTTAAACATACTTGGCCTTTACACCATTCGATTTCAATAAATATCTTAGGAGATATCGCAGTTTTAAAATATCATCGCAGCAAAATAATGATCAAGTACTGCGCGCGCCACTGATGGATCAATGCACAGCCTAAATCGCTGATCGTAGAGACCTGAAACTTGGACGGTGTGTTCTTTGTAAGACGTAAGCATCTGATAAGAAAGGATTTTCCAAAATTCTACCCCTAAGGAGGTAAAAAGGGGGGGCAAAGTTTGTATGAAATAACGAGATTCCTTCGTCCAATCTACTTAAAATTTTGCATAAGCATTCTATAACAGAATTAATGGAAGACGTGTTTCGTATTTTAGTGAAATGCACCCCCTAACTATGTTAAAAAGGGGTAGAAAGTTATTTTAGTGGTGATTTGCTTCAAAGTTGATATTAATTACTCATTAGTGCATTTTTTTACAATCATGACGTCATGTTAACGACTACCATACTCTAGGGGCCTCCACTTAACCTCGGAGTGGGTGCCCGCTGCGTGCGCTCGCCCAACAATGCATAGTAATGCATGAAAGTCATGCCGCGGGCACCTGCTTGCGCTGTATACATAAACTCATTTTCGCGCGAGAGTTTTGGCGGAGGCCCTTGAGGTAGTGGGAGTAGTCTTGAGGAAAAGCTCCTTCTCCCACGGCCAGTGGCATGCTGGAAGCTTGGTGATTCTAGCACCCGTAGGAAAATATAAAAAAACCAACAAACCAACCAATAATACTGCGGTAGGTGTAGTTTTCGATTTCGTTGTAAAAAAATAATACCACCGAGTAACTTTCACCGGATCAAAGGCCGAGCTGCATATTCATAAAATATAAGAAAAAATATTTTCATGTTTATTTAACCTGATTTTTATATTTTAAAAGTATTCAAACATTTAGATAATAACGTTAAAACATTTAAAAATAATCGTATGAGAACGTTTTCGACTTCTCCACGGACGAAGTCGCGGGCAAAAGCTATTTGTAAAATAATTAGACTAAATTATTAAAAGTGCCTACCCAAAGTCATTATTCCACGCGGACGAAGTCGCGGGCACAGCTAGTAATGTAATAATAGGAGCCGAAAAAATCACCCTCCATTCTCAAATGACATTTGTCTGTCTGCCCGAAGTTGGAATAGAAGAAATTTAATTAATTTCCACTTAATCAAGTTCTGGGAGCTAATCAAATGACGAAGATAACCAGTCGTTAACGTCACAAGTTGGAAACGCCGGCCCCAAAGAAAAACTTATTAGTTTTACGATGTCTGTTTAAGCGCCGACCTGGCCGCACCGTGGGGGCAATTTTTAATATGAAGGAATTCTTTGGATGTTAGGGGAGATTGTCCACCCTTATGCCATGAAAAATATTTTAATATCTCTCTTAATAAAAAATTATATTCTACACATATTATATCACAAAACTTAAATAAGGAAGCCTCAAATAACATTCACAGCCATGTCAAGTTATTGAAATATCTCTGGCTGCCTCTACGAGTGGAATGCCCACTTGAAAATAACGTGAGAACGCCAGTAAGTTTCCTGTTTTCTTTTTATTGTAATATGTAATTGTATTATTAAAACTTCAGCTTATCACGGGAAGAGGGACTTACTTAACACGTTACCCTTCAAGCCTCGACGAATCAAGACACATCATCATCATCATCATCATCATCATCTCAACCATAGGACGTCCACTGCTGAACATAGGCCTCCTCCAATGACTTCCATATCGCACGGTTGGTAGCGGCCTGCATCCAGCGTCTTCCTGGCCTTCCTGCTACCTTTATCATGTCGTCGGTCCATTACAGACATATCAGATTATTATAATCAAGTGTTACGCGGCGGCCTTATGCGACCGCTCGGGATTTGATGAGTAACTTTGTAAATTGATTCAATATTATAACTTACAGTAGTTTTACATTACTCACAAATATTTACATTAAAATACCTAGGATAGGCAAAAATTCAAAAATTGGATAGGTATAATATTTTGTTCGGTTTTAAGGTTTCCCTTTATCATCTCATCGAACATTCATAAAAGGGCAAAAAGTTTTTTACCTACAACAAAAATCATCCCTCCTCAAGTAGTCAACGTCTATTGTATTTTATGCGATTTCTTTCAATTTCCATTTGGCAGCGATTGGCTATGGAAAGGGAGAGATGGGCAGATTGTATGTCTATTTTGATAGACACACCATTTACCCATTGTTTTCGTCGGAGTGACGACGAAGGAAAGTTTACGAGCTAATAAATTCGACGAAAATGTTACATTCAAAGGGAATATTACATTTTTACAACATTATCATGATTTAAGCTCTAGTAGAGTGAAATTTTAATGCTTTACTTTTTAGCTTGTTTATTATTTAAGTACAGCATATTCGATTAGCCAGTTTTACATACTTACATATTAAAGGATTTAATATGTTTGGACTGATTTTTGACGTTTGTCGAAGTTAAAATAAGATGGTGCAACCCAGCCTTAGTCATAAAAATCATGTTCTTTGTGCTTTTTAGGAACAAAATATTGAAAGCTTTTAATTGCTGTCGGTTGTACGTTTCATCCTCTAAAAATTAGGTAATTACCTTTGTTTAAAAAAAATGTGAAAACAAATTAAAAACTTAAAAACTTATAGCTAGGTACTCCCCGTTACATAAATCTATACCAGCGCGCCATTTTATTTTTCTTCAATGATTTCCTGCAACAATGGATTGTGGTGTCTTCAACTGCCTGACTGACGGCGACCCTCGGAACTTTATGAGCTAATAAACTCGCTCGAATTGTTTCAGCCGAGCACCTATTTTCAGGGGAAATATTCTTATTCAATTACAGATTACGGTATTTTAATTTGCGAGATGGAAATGAAATTCTTTCGTTTATTTTTGGAGGAATGTAATCGTTAGGCATGATTGGTTCGGGATGACCTCTGTATGGTATTGTCGATGTGTAGAGGGGCGTGTATCGCCAAAGTCATTATTTCCGCCAATTATTCATAATTACGGTCGTGTAATGTAACGGGATGGCGGATTCAACGCATCATGTAGCATTGGTATACCTATAGGAATAAAGTTATAACCTATTATCTCAACAAATAAGCGGTCGCATGAGGCCGCAGTATCAATTGATTTCTACTGTCTTGGTTTTCGGGTAGGGCTGCAATTGTTTGTGCTTTAGAACTTGAGTTCTCCAAGTGTTGTGATCATTTATTTTTGAAAACTCAGCTTGGTATCGATGATCAATCTTATTCCGAGATAGTAAACGGTTGTCGATCGTAACGTAGGTAATTTTAGCTTTTAAGTAATTCGTGAAACCCAAAGTGGCCAAAAAGTTGACAACACAACCTTATTCCAATTGTAACAAAGACGTGTTGCGTACTTTTTGGCTACTTTGGGTGTCACGAACTATTTGACGCTGACTGTGATTGCAATCATAATACCTACCTATCTATCATTTAAAATCTATTATTAAACTCTACGACGTAAAAATCCTACGTCACCCAATAATTTTCACCCAAAAATAAATCCATCAGTGTGACTTCCGTACGTTGAGTTTTGAAACGCGTCTGCACGTTTTAAGAGATTAAAGGATCCGACATTTCCCATGTATTTTCCAGACCGAGGCTTTTATTCAGGGAAAACATGCTCTTCAATAGACTGGAGATGGTACAGAAAGACAGACATTTTGACGTACCAACATGTATGGCGTGTATGTAGTGGCGTACGTTTACACAAAAAGTTTTCCTTTTACAAGCTTTAATTTAACTTGTTTTTGTCTAGTTTTGCAATAATAAGGGTGAGTTGCACCATCTTACTTTGACTTTAACAAACGTCAAAAATCTGTCAAACTCCATACAAAAGGCACCCGTTACTATTATTGTTACGGTTAAAATAAGGTGGTGAAACTCAGCCTAAATGTAGTCGTTTTTTGTACTGGGCTATTATGATAGTATGAATCGCGTGTTAAAAGAAAAAAAATCATCTTACCATGTAGGCGCCTAGTTAAATCCTTCTGTTTTAATAAAGCTCTATAATTCATCTCCACATCCATTTCGTGGGTAGAATTGGGAATTTGATCCATAGATCCTGGATTTGATTTTCAATAAAGTTAATTCCCAATTTGTCTGGGGCATTATTATACTATTAGGCTTGCATCACTGACAGTCAGAATCATGTATGATGGTTTTGGTACCATGTCAACTCTAACTCCTGTGTTGTCATAAATCCATACCTCTTGTATTGTCCTCGTGTTGTTTGTAATATCAAAAACAGATTTAAACCGCATTTTTTTTACAAAAAGTCCCTCGTGAAATATGCGAAATAATACCTCGATATCATTCGCACAGCGGCCGCGGTGCTATTAGCACGATTTATTGTGTTCACGTATCGACAATCTAGTAAAACTCACGCTCTATAAGGGCAGTTTCAGACTGACCACTTTTATAAGCCGCTAAGCTTTATAAATTCGTTCGTTTCAGAATAACGTCCACTGCTGGACAAAGGCCTACCAAGGATTTACAAAACGACCGGTACTTCCCGCGACCGTTTCTAGATCAATTTAAATGCTTTTTGTCCAGGATCGTTTGATAGCTGTTCTGTGAGAGTCAGTATCTCCGTCTGTGCAGCGACACTTCACAACTTTTTCGTGTTTTGCCTTTCATTAAATTCAATTTTGGTTGGTAATCCAAAAGTGTGAATTTTCGGTATTTGATTTCCTAAAATGAATCATTGAGTCATTCCAGACCGCATTAGTTTTATTGCATTGTTTGAAATTTTCAGTTAACTGCAGTGTGTTTTAGAACAGATATCTTAGGTTATAAAGCGGCAGAGTCTGTAGGTGTTTGTTCGGAGCTACTAAACCTTTTATGAAAAAAATTAACTACTAAAAAGACACATTATTCCTGAGAGCCATAAGGTTATGTAACAAACATTTTTTTTAAATCCGCGCGAGCAAATCTCGGATAAAAGCTATCTAAAATAAAATCACAGCGATGTAAACCCATCTTAATGTGTATTTCAATAAAAAAACTGGGAATAATGGCGGCGAGATTTGCGACCCTCGTCATGTAGAGTCGGACACGGCGACTCGGAAGTAATGTGATTTTAAGGTTCCCTATGCTGAATTCTTAAACATTTTTTGATTTGAAATTTAAATAAAACCAAAATAAGTAGCGTAGTCTCTACATGCTTCTTTTTCTGACTCTAATTGAATACTGTACTTATAGATTTATTTTTTAAAACCTTTTGTTGCATTAATGAAGAGAAATGATAGCAAAAACTAAGGCTGAGTTACACCAGGTGGTGTAACGTAAAGTTAAAGTAACTTAAGGTTTAGTAACGTGTAAAGTTAGGTAACTTTGACCGTAACTTTGATGGTAACCGGTATGTTCTGTATGGAGTTTGACAGGTTTTTGACATTTGCTAAAGTTACAGTAATATGGTGCAACCCAGCATATGTATGATATTATTATGATTTTACTTTTTTAATTTATTTAATGCAATTATTATTGAAATTATATGGGCCCTGGCCTGAAATAAATGTTTTTTTTATAAGTGTTCTATAAACCTATTTAGTTCGCAATTTAGTAGTTTAATTGTTCTTGTATCACTTAGGTATAATTTAAAGCTACATTATCAAATGAACAGTTCAAATTCATTGGTATTCAAGCGTACTCAACCGAATAATTAGTTTTATTAATAGATTTTAATTTGTATCTATAATTAGAATTTCAATCACATCGTGTCAGCTATTTGATGTACAGGAAAGAGGAATTAACTTTATCTTTACACCTGTATACAATTATGCATGTATTAATAGAAAAATGTCAAAGGATAAGAAGGCATAAATGTGGCTCTATGACTACGTCAAAGTCCAACATCCGAGCGTTTGAAAACATTTAGGCCTCAGCCTCGAACTTAGCGGGCAGCGGGGCGGCGGCGGCGGCGGCGCGGGAGCGGGGCGGGCAACGCAGACCCGTTCTCGAAACAAGCGGGCAGCTCGCGCGGCGCTTTAGCGGCGAAGTGTTGTGTTCGGGGTTGTGTTCTCGAGATAGTTGTTTTTATTCGCAACCGAAATGTCTGAACAACGGCGAAAATTTTATTTTGATTCAAATTTATTCCTAACGCTCGATTTATTGTGGGCAAAAGAAGGAGTGCGCTGCCCGCTCGTTACCCGCTCCCTCGCCGCTGCCCGCTCGTTGCCCGCTCTGGCGCCGCTGCCGCGCCGCTGTTTTCGAGAACCGGTCTATTTGATTTCACGCATAAGATCCTGCCGATGCCGCGCCGCCGCCGCCGCCGCTCCCGCCCCGCTGCCCGCTAAGTTCGAGGCTGAGGCCTTAGATGTTAGTACCATGCTGAAAATCAAATTCCTCATAATACTATTCGTCCGATTAAATCTTTTCAGATTGTAATTTATTATTCCCCAGGACCTCAAAGGTTATAGTGATGGCCTATATCATATTATGGTGATCGTGACTGTACAAGAGTTGCAGTAATGGATTAGATATTGTAATAAAGCAGCGTAATTTTAAATAAACAATTTAGTTTGAGAAGCGACTCTATTTGCTAAGAAATATTGATAGCGATTGAAGCAACGATTACTTAGTTCCATTTCAACTGAGCAAGCATGTTCTTATTAGGGGAGAGTTCGGTATATTGTACCGCCGGGTAAATTGTACCACCCTTATATTTCGTAAACTATTTATTGAATGTCTGTAATTGCAACACTCAGCGATACACAACTAAAACCAATTAATATCGGCCATGTGGTTTTTGCCATGACAACAAACACGTGTGTTTTATTTTGAAAAGTATTTTTTCATTGTTTTCAAGTAACTTTTGACAATATATGTTTAGATTGTAATTTTGTTAAATTTAATCACAGGATGTTTCTAATATATTATTTAGAAGCGTAAATTAGTGTGGATTACAATTATTTGAAACATTTTTCGGTATTTATAAGCTATATTTTTTACCGATTTTTTAAAAGCACTATCACCTAGTCGGCTAAATTGTACCACATCAAGTTGTATGGAACTTTACCAAAGGATTTTGAAATTTTTTTTAGTAAATCATATTTTGAAGTTATAATAGCGTAGTTATGTTTGACTAACAATAAATGAAAGCAAAAGACTGGCAAAGTAGATTAGGTACAAGTGTGCGTTACGATAATTGGAATTACAAAACTTGTACTCAAAATCGTGATAACGTGTAAAACAATATCGATTGTCTATGTTATTAACTAATGTTCCTCTTCGTTTCCTAATTTGTTAAGAACGTATCGTATAATATTTTGCCATAGTTTTTTTAAAGGCTTGAAATTTATTGAAATCCAATTTAGTAACCCTGTGGTACAAATTATCGAACTGGTTGGCTAAATTGGACCGAAGCTCTGAACTCGTACTTTGTTGATTTGTGCTAAATATACAACAATCATGTTAATTAATACTCATGAAACAGTAAGTTGAATAATGTATCTTTTATTATATACCATGGACATTAGCAAAAACAAAAGAAAACTATGTGTAAAATGGGATTGAAAAAAACTGGTCCAAATTAGCGGACTCTCCCTTATTATTCTTATCAACAAGTAAGACTAAAATCAACCTCAAATTCGTGAGTCACACAGCTACTTCAACGTGACGTGACGTCATGGCTTGTTTTTTGTGTGCAATATTTTTTTTTATATAAATTACTTCAAAAATTGCACGGAACCTAACATCCTAACGTGTGTGGCAGCTAACTCAGCTTATACCTTTCCGCGCGATGCAGCGAAAGAAAAAAAAACAAACAAACAGTTTGAAATGTTTTTTTTTAACAAATAATTTAAAAAATGGCACGGAACCTAACATCCTAACGTGTGTGGCAGCTAACTCAGCTTATACCTTTCCGCGCGATGCAGCGGAAGAAAAAGAAAAAACAAACAAACAGTTTGAAATGATTTTTTTTAACAAATAATTTAAAAAATGGCACGGAACCTAACATCCTAACGTGTGTGGCAGCTAACTCAGCTTATACCTTTCCGCGCGATACAGCGAAAGAAAAAAAAAACAAACAAACAGTTTGAAATGTTTTTTTTTTTAACAAATAATTTAAAAAATGGCACGGAACCTAACATCCTAACGTGTGTGGCAGCTAACTCAGCATATACCTTTCCGCGCGATGCAGCGAATGAGATAATATTGCTCCGGGAGACGGATTTTTATCCCTTTTTTTTTCAAAAGGTTTAACCTTCGAGGATCAATGTGCCTGCGAGAGGATTCCGTGATATATCGTACTTGTATGTTTCTACTTTTTGTGCCCTACGTATTATACGTAACAAAACTTTTTTGGATTTTAAAATTTAGTAAAAAGAATATGAGTAAAATACTCGCAAATAAAAATTCTCGCAATGCCATGCTTTTATAAAGGACAATGTTCGTTCTCCATACATTGTTCGCCTAAGAACCAACAATTTTGACATATTACTACCCGAAAGCGAAATAATACGATTCTGTGTGTAAGAACAATGATTCCTGATGGACACTTGCCATAAAATTAATGATTAAGAATATTAAATCACAGCGATTTTATAATATGTCGTTTATGACAACATGGCGTCTAATGTATTGTGTGAATGTATGAACACCGATTCGCGAAAAATGATTTGTATTGTCGTCACGCCGAGTCGCAGCCAAATAGTATAAAATAATAGAACAAGTTTTAGAAATACAACTCAATCGCGAAAACCCTCATTGGCATAGATTATGAGAGACTGGCAACTATACTAGGTTGATATATGTTTCTCACACTTCAACTGGCATTGGATTCAACATCGGATTCTGACACTTTTACAGTTATGATACCATGAATATCAGTTTATGGTCCTAATTATTTTTATTTTATTTACGACCTTCGACCAGTTGGACACTTTAGATAGCTTCTTGTAATAGTGTCAATATCTTTTTAGCTTTTAACGCAAATCTAGTCTTCAAAGCAGTTTAATCGATTTATTTTATTTTCAAAATCGATATTTTATTGTCTATGATGGCCGCAGGAACATCACTATACATGGACTCCCAGCAATAAAGTACGGTAATGCCTCGTACAGATTTTATCGGCAAAAATTATGGAACTTGATAGGTTTTAGACCATGCCACGCACCAAAACGTCCGGAAGTTGTAATAGTATTATAGAATAAACGTTGAAAGACTTATTTATTTAATTTTTCAATGCTTAAGTGTCCATTAGAATGAAAGGGTGCTTAATGTATTTAAAAAAATAGAAAATAATTATGATGGGTTAATGTTTTTGGGCGGTTTTTTAGGCGGTTTCTGACAATGTCCTTTATCTTTGCTTACACACCGTTGGCACTCACATACCATCACAAAAAAATTCAATCAAACACAGGAAATTCAGAACAGATGAATATTTAGCTTCAATTTGAGAATTTAAAAAGTGGTGCTACGCTGGGTAATCATTGTTCTAAATGGGCCTACTAATATTATTCGTTAAACAGTATTTATCATCATTTCAGCTATAGGACGTCCACTGCTGAACATAGGCCTCCCCCAATGCTTTCCATGTTGATCGATTGGTAGCGGCCTGCGTCCAGCGCTTCCCTGCTACCTTTACGATGTCGTCAGTCCACCTTATGGGTGGACGTCCCACGCTGAGTTTCCCGGTACGTGGCCTCCAACAGTATTAATAATCTCATATTATATGATATAGTTGCAAAGACCTCCAGTTAGGGAGTATAAACTACTGAACGTCAGTGTCGCTACTCGTACGAGATGGATGATAATAATGATTCTACCTACCTTGATTATCACGCGTAAACAGATATCATACAAAAGGTCATACTAATGCGTAATTTTAAATTAATCCAGAGAGGCTAGAGTTCAACTGACGTAAAATACAGTGTGAGTCACGTTAAAGTGTACATATGAAAATAGATGAAACTAGACCTATTTTTATCGACAAAAAAGAGGTCAAAAATTTTTTGAGATTTTTTTTTTAATTTTTTATAGATTTTTTTTTGTTTCAACTACTTATTGTAAAGAAAACGTAATAACTTTTAAACTAAGCGGTATATCCTGATAAAATAAAAACAGTAATAATTCTATATAACAGGCGATACTAAAAAAATACATAAAATACACAAAAAAGGCCAACAAATAATAAAAAATAATACTTTTTGAAAAAAATCTGCTTTTAAATTCGTGTTTTTTTGGTAATTTGATAAATTTCTCCAAAAAATGCCCCTATAACCGGTGGTTTTTATTACTTTGTATTATTCTCTATCGTATTACCTTCGTAAAACCAAAAATCGCATGTCTCTATCCCTATCACAACGTTTGCAATGATCGTTTGAACTAAGCCTCTCCGGGCGCGCCATTCAACGCTTCGTTAACAACGAAACTGAAAATGGCTCTAGATTTGTAATTTTGATAAAGACAAATTAGATTTCAAATAAAAACAAAAGATTTCGAAGTAAAATATCATTTTAATTAAAATTAAAATTATCTCTACCTGTAGCGGAGAATAATGTTGTGGCAGGCCTTTGTTCAAACGATCATAGCAAATGTTGTGATAGGGATAGAGACATGCGATTTTTGGTTTTACAAAGATAATACGATAGAGAATAATACAAAGTAATAAAAACCACCCGTTATAGGGGCATTTTTTGGAGAAATTTATCAAATAACCAAAAAAACACGAATTTAAAAGCAGATTTTTTTCAAAAAGTATCATTTTTTATTATTTGTTGGCCTTTTTTGTGTATTTTTTGTATTTTTTTAGTATCGCCTGTTATTTAGCATTATTACTGTTTTTATTTTATCAGGATATACCGCTTAGTTCAAAAGTTATTACGTTTTCTTTACAATAAGTAATTGGAAGAGAAAAAATTCTATAAAAAATTTAAAAAAAATCTCAAAAAAATTTTGACCTCTTTTTTGTCGATAAAAATAGGTCTAGTTTCATCTATTTTCATATGTACACTTTAACGTGACTCACACTGTATACTGTATGGCTGAGTTGCACCACCATACTTTAACCGTAAAATTTTATCAAAAAACGGTTTATTTGTATGGAGTTTGGCAGATTTTTGACGTTTGTTAAAGTAGATGGTGCAACCCAGCCTAAGTAGGTGAACGTTTTATTTCTAACTCTCTCTAACAATGTTTTATGGATTTTTAAGTTTACATTTAGCGTCTATTGGTGAACTCTGACGTCAGAGGACATAATCTCTACGAGTCCAAATGACCTATGTATGAGGTCGAATTACTTTGATAAAAGAGATAACTTTGATAACATCATGAATGTCGTTTTCATGATGCTTAGTAATGCTGATTCGTCTGAACTACTCGCTTGAGCAGATTCTTCTAGACTAGAACTAGAAATAACTTCGAAAATAATTGTAAAAACTCTATTATCTTCTTAATTCTAATGGTTAATTTAAATGTTTTTTATCAAATAGAAAAGCTCTCTAATCTTACGTTTTGATATCTGGCAATAAGTTAATTTTGTTAGTAGCTATCTAAAACTCTAGAAGCCATGTATTATTTCGGAAATACGTTTTAAATACACTTTTGTTATCAGGCATTAACCTAAGATTTTACATATACAATACAAAAAAATCATTTTTGACACTGACAGTTCAAATGTCAGACGAGCAAAGTTGCTATGCAGGCCCGTGGTCATTTAATTTGATTATTTCCCTGCTAATTAGCGCTGTTTGCTTGAGATAAACTTTAACACGGCGACTTGTTGTGCACAGTTTTGACAGCCGGCTGAATTAAGACCGAGTACAGTCTGCATGAAAATTGGAATAAACAAAAATATATTTTAATAACATAATATTGTCCTAATAAATGAAGTAACAACTAATCATGATAGTTAAGGTTACTGGTGCTACACCAGTAACCTTAACTATCATGATTTTTCAACTTTGTAAAAGTAAGCATCATGATTAAAATGTGGGTAAGTAATAAATTTCACTAGTGGTTGTCAGCTGGATGATTGTGTATGACTTCATATGTGTATGACACTTCGTTATTAACGACTACCCACAAGAGTGATGCAGACATGACATCATAGAGACCCTTGGAGCGATCGTATTAATTGTGGAAATGACTGGTTTTTACTCGGCTAAGTGTTATAACTCTAGGTTAGCAAATATTGGATTTGAGACTAGCAGAGCAGTGCCCGCGACTTCGTACGCGTGAAAATCATTTTTGCTCTGCACCTATTACTCGTAGCATGATGGTATGTAGCTATAGCCTTCCTCGATAAATGGGCTATCTAAGACTGAAAGAATTTTTCAAATCGGACCGGTAGTTCCTGAGATTAGTGCGTTCAAGTAAACAAACAAACAAACTTTTCAACTTTATAATATTAGTAAGAGATAACAGTAACAATAATCCCACTCTATCTCTGATTGTCGTAAAAGCCAATTATGGGACAAATATGCGAACTTCAGGCCTCCCCATTCCATTTGGTCAGAATGGAGAGTGTGGGCCAAATCCTCTTGCTTAGAGAGTCATGCAACTTCAGTAGAGACATACACAATGCTTTGTCTAGTCTAGATTATTTAATTAAAAATAATGTTTATCTTTACTTTTAACAGTCCATACAATACTAATAACATGATATAAAATCTCAACCTAAATGGAGTTTGTAACTTTGTACGCTAATCCTAAATCCACTGAACTTTTTAAGCTGCCAGTACCACAGCGATGCGTGGGCGGGTGTTAGTACGACTGTCAATTGTATCGTGCGCCGTCCTAAATGAGGAATTATTGGGCTCATGTAGGAAGACGTTTGTTCTGCAATATGGAGAATATGGAGATACATGACATGTATAGAAACATTGTTTCGGTGGCTATATTAAGCTCAGGTACCAAACTATTTGTCTCAAGTTAATATTTTCTATCCCCAAAAATGTGAATCTTTTGTTAAAATTTTAACTCACAAAATAAACTATGCTTGTCATATTTTGTCATACCACCATAAAAAACCAAACACATTGTAGGTACTTATCCTTCTATCTGGTTCAGTCATTAATGTAGATCATATTGAGCTCGATTCTTACTTTAAACGCTCTACACGCCGCTCAAACTATGTCAGTAAAAAGTTAGATCACTTTTTAAACGTAACCCTTCGTGTTACATTTATGGCACAGCCCCGCTCAACTTTTCATCTAGTTAACTATACTTTTTAATTTTCTCGCGTGAAATATTAACGAAATGGCCAGTAAAAACTTTTCTCTCTATCAGTACCCGGCGCGGCGTAGTGTGACGGGACGGTGTCAGTTGTCCACAGGACCCCGCCACGCGTATCCGTCTGTGTGATGACCGCGAGTGAGTGATTTACAATCGAGTTGCGAGTGAGTTGGCAGTGAGAAAGTTGGTCACGTGATTTTTTTGGGATGTGAGTATATGTTTTGCAATTTAAGACGGACTTAAGTGAGTTAAATAATCAGTGATTTCGAATTTCTTAGCTTTGTCGTTACAGTTTGTTTAAGTGATGATAAGTGAATGACTTATTGCCTTATGTTGTTATCTATTTAGTTAAAAAAGTTGTTATCAGCACAAAATTCCAAAAACGAAGTTAAAGCTCTTTGTAACTTTTGATTATTATTGCGTCGAGAATGCTTATGCAAATATAAATCAATTAGGCTTAAGTATTTATAATATATACTCATTCGTGAATTCGTTTTCTTTTGTAACGAGATGAATTTTTACGATAATTTCATTAAATTGTATTACCCTATGGCTATGAAACACGAGTGTGTATTAAGTAATTACTGGGTATAAACAACTCTTACTAATTTTTAACACAGCCGGTCTTCTTATTGATCTGTGTATTTGTATATCATCGGGTTTAATTAAGGTATAGCAAAATGTTTAAAAATAATCGTACCTATTAAAACATCTCAATAAATCAATATATACTCGTAAATTCATATACCTATAATTGAAACAAATAACGTAGTAACGCTGTTCATGTTGTTATTACAATTAAATAAGTAACCGAATAATTAGTCTCTTACAAGCTTTGAATGCTGAACAAACGGTTAAAAATTAACTATTTAATGTAAAGCTTACCTTTTTAAATAAATAGTTTGCATAACATTAATAATAATATTATTATGTTCATTTATGACTGATTCTGTAATGTTGACTGTGTATTTTCTATGTATTTACACGTGGCGATAGACGTTTAAAAATTTTTCAAAAACACTTAGATAATTACATAAGGTTCAAAGTCCTCTTCCATTTCACACCAACAAGACGATAGCTTTTTGTTTTTCTAACTACTGAACTTTACGCGTATTGTCTCTCCATTTTACTGTATTCCCACTCCCACGCTATGCTTACCACGCCACGATTTTCATCAAAGAATTATTCGAACGTAAAGCTTTCCTGAAACAATATAAATGAAATAACTTAAATGTTTTTATAAAAGTAAAAATTGTTCAAAACACAAAAATGACATCAAAGAAACGAATGTTTGATTTTGGAAACAATTAGTCAGGTAAAGAAGAACGGTCATCTAGGCTGTGACCCAGACCCCGACAGAAACAAATTCTGAGGTATGCCTCATATTATCTCAGATTTTTGATATTTTTTATTCATTAAAATTATAAGTAGGTACATTTTTTATATTCGAAATCCATTGCTAACATCAAAATATTTCCCTTATGTAACATAGAGGCTCTAAGTGCAGTTTCTAAGCACATTTTAAAAAGCTTGAATGATGCTACCTCAGATGCCCTCTCTCATCTTTACCCCCGCTACGGTTGATTTAAGGTCACCCTAAAATTCAATTTCGCATTCTAAAATGTTTGATAGACTTTAAATATTATTTTTTCATAAGCATATTTTAAATATTTTCCACTCATTCACTCAGAAAATCTTAGCAAAGGTACTTATCGTTTCGTTAAATAAGTAACTCTAAAGAAACATTTGATTTCAAATTGTAGAGCTAAAGAATTTAATTTACAGCTTCATATAAAGTAAATTTATTTACCTAAAACTAATTTAAATATGAGTGACAAGCATCAAGCGCGAACTCTTGAATTTATTTAATTATTGCCCAGATCAGTCACCGCAGACGGCACCTGCTTCAAATTGTAAGCTACAATATTAAATGTTTGTATTTTACTCGCAAGTACAAATGTTCAGCCTCTAATTTCAGGGTGCCCTTTGTGTATTATTTCTATACAATGTAACTGATTATTATTCAAAAGCAAACAAAGAAGTAAGACAAGCTTTTTTTAAACAGCAAAAGGCAAGTACATAAATGACTGCAATGAGGGTTTTCGCGAATGAAAGATCCGCTAGATGGCGGGACGTGGATGTGGGGTCTGACTGCTGCGTGATTGGTGGATTTTGACATTTATCTGTCAATGTCATGTCAAAAATAACCAATCATGCAGCATTTGGACCTTGCGTCTACGTATTGCCATCTGGCGGATTTTTCATTCGCGAAAACCCTCATTGTACCTACACGTACATGCAGTCTAGGGTGGTACATAGGTACGTGTCTGTTAAATGCCTATTCATTCTCAACTTGAGGAAACCCAAAGAAATGCTGATCTATCTAGATCATCATTTCTACTCACGTATAAACATTATTAAAAAATAATGCTCAAATCTCTATCTATCCTAAGTATGCGGTCTTTATCGAAATTCAACCAGTCATTAGTCTTATGCCCGTATTCACAAACATTACTATGAGGTCTCACAGTGTGCATGGACGCACGAGGTGACACACGAACCAATCACAGAGCTCTTTTCAACGCTGTTTGTTCGATTTGCTGCTTCACCTATGACAAAATCATAACCTACCTTCTGGTGCAGTCAGGTAAAAAATCTACCAAGTTTTGAGCTTCCTTCTGTAACACACACCTTAGGCTCTATTCATCTCGCTCTACATACACTTATAGCGGCTTTAATTCATACAATTTACCTTTTATATGCTCGTCAATTCATACAAAAGCTTAATTCCGACATTCGGTAACTCATTGAGATGTAAATACGTTTGCATGGATTACAATTGTTTGAGGATTGTATGAAAGGTCCTTCCTCTCAACTCAGCACCCACATTACGTATCTTTACGCCTCCTCCCTTTCTAGATTGGTATTTAAACTGTTATAATTATAAATTAAACTGGATAATTAACAGTTCTCCGGTACGCGGCCTCCACTCCAGATCCTTGCTGCCCCATCGGCCGTCAGTTCTGCGTACTATGTGCCCTGCCCATTGCCACTTCAGCTTGCTAATCCGTCGGGCTATGTCAGCGACTTTTGTTCGTTGGACGTCCACCCACAAGGTGGACCGACGACAATTTACGTTTTGTCAAAATTAATACATAGAATTAATATGAGACAAATGAAAGTTAAAACGAGTCTTGTTATTTTCAGTTTGTGTATCATATTATATACTAAGTAAGTAGGTGAATAATTTAATCAAATCAAATAAAACTTTGATTACAAACTGTTTTAACAATATAATTATCTATCCCACATGGGAATCGAATACAGGACCACCGGACCAATAGAATGAAACTGAAACTGTCAGATTTTATTTTTTTCTACACATTTTTGTTGTTCGACCGTATAAAGGCATCATACTTCGTACCAAAAATGCGTAATTCTCATCCCAACTAATATCCCATCCCAACTTATAATATTATAAATGCGAAAGTAACTCTGTCTGTCTGTCTGTCTGTCTGTCTGTCTGTCTGTCTGTCTGTCTGTTACGCTTTCCCGCTTAAACCTCGCAACCGATTTTGATGAAATTTGGCATAGAGATAGTTTGAGTCCCGGGAAAGAACATAGGATAGTTTTTATCCCGGTTTTTGAAACAGGGACGCGCGCGATAAAGTTTTTCTGTGACAGACAAAATTCCACGCGGGCGAAGCCGCGGGCGGAAAGCTAGTTATAAATGCGAAAGTAACTCTGTCTGTCTGTCTGTCTGTCTGTTACGCTTTCCCGCTTAAACCTCGCAACCGATTTTGATGAAATTTGGCATAGAGATAGTTTGAGTCCCGGGAAAGAACATAGGATAGTTTTTATCCCGGTTTTTGAAACAGGGACGCGCGCGATAAAGTTTTTCTGTGACAGACAAAATTCCACGCGGGCGAAGCCGCGGGCGGAAAGCTAGTCTAAACATAAAGCGTACAACACATTAGCGCAGACGAGCGAATACGAATAGCAATCCGTCCGGTATTCTATTATTGCCGTCACCTGTTACGATTTACGGCGAACATTAAGGTGATCATAGACTAGAGCAGTTCTATGTAAGGGTGGCTTTAGACCAACCGCTTTGCAATGGAGGGAAGTCGAACCTTAATTTCGAACTCCTCCTATGTTCTTCTGATTAATTTCGTTGCGGGTCCAATGACAGTTTAACTTTCCTTCGGGACAAACTTGACCTTCATTGGTTGGGTTTTTATGACGGTCAAGCTGTAGATCCTGGCTACGCAGGAGTTGCAGTAATGGGAACGAGAGGTGGGAATAGTCCCGTTTAAACCAAACGAGCGAATGCTCACTCTATTCCCACTCTAGTTTTGTTATTTGTAAACAGAGATAGAGCATTCTTAGTTGTTCTGCCTTTTTTACGAAGATTCTAAGAATGCTTGAGCATAAAATTATTCTATAATCTTTGTGTTCTTGGGTTTGTTGATATTCGCGTGGGGTAATCGCTGAAATCCAATTTTTGTTTACACAAAAACCTTTGTTTTTTTGGTCTAACCCACCTAAATATAACTTTCTTGCAAATGGTAAAATTTATGATGTTTGGTTTGCGACCAGGGTGATACACTAGACATTTCATATGCTCGTTGTTCTGTTACAAGTGAATGCTCCAGTTTATACTCACCTTTACGATTTACGGCGAGCATTACGCGACGTTCGCGCTGTCGTTACAATGGCGATATGTATTAATTTTGACAAAACGTAAATTAGGATGTCATGTTTGGTTCCGTGCATAAATGTAATTTGTTCGCGCGGGTACAATCACGTACGAAAAGGTACAAGATTTTAATAAAATGCTGAAGACATTCTATAGACACAAGCTATCTATAGACACAAACAGTGGAGGGAAGCCGAACCTTAACTTCGAAATTCTCCTATGTTCTTCTGATTAATTTCGATGTGGGTTCAATGACAGTTTAACTTTACCCCGGGTTCAATGACAGTTTAACTTTACCTTTAAACTTGACTTTCACTGTTGGGTTTTTATTGGCGGTCAAGCTTATGGCTACACTGGAGTTCCAGCGGTGGGAACGAGAGGTAGGAACAGTACCGTACCTTATTAAAGACTATCTAAAGAAAGCAATATTAATAGTCCATAAATTAGACCGCATTTAGAAATACAGTCAAGTGCATGCAGAATAATTAAATAATATAATTTTTTTCCTTATTAAATCTTAACAAGATGCCACAGATTATTTTGCCACATCCGCAGATTAAAACAATTGCAAAATGGACTCAAAAAACTCACCCGTGCCAACCAAAATGTATGCTTCAGTATAATTTCGCGCTACACCAATTAAGCCTTTTGTTTATTCCTCACTTTCAGGATTAAAATTATTACATTATTTTTACGACTACAACAGTTAAAATGCAAATCGTGTACTGATTTACATTCAAATCGACGGGGTCGTCAAATAATGTACGCGCAAGTCCATAATGGGAATTTGTTAAAAAAATACAAATTGTGTACAACTGTAAAATCGTATTTTAACCCCGACTGTCCCGCTGCGTAGGCGGTGGGTAATTTCGTTATTTTGTTGTCCGTGAGAGCGAGAACCGTTTTGAATTACAATGCTTACACAAAATAGGTATGAAACGTTTTGTCTTTGTACACGCCGTATATTTAAGACAAATATTACCAGCAAATGTCAAACGTCACCCAAATGATCAACCATAAGCGATTTTAACTGCCTCTGTGGTCTAGTGGTAAGACCACCTGCTTCAGACCCGGGTTCCATTCCCAGTGGGGGCAGATTTTTCTGTTCGGTTTGGTTGGTCCGCCTGGCTAGCTACCACCATCTTATCTAAGTCTGTCGCCATAACAACAATCTCGCTTCCACCTTCGGGCTGATCGTCACTTACCATCAGGTGAGATACAGGCCAAGAGCTTCCTCGTTGTGGATTAAAAAAAAAAAGATTCATTATTAGGCGTACGATTTCACCCAAAACTTTTTATGCAACACAAGGTAGGTATTTGACCGCAATCGCACCATGTTAACTGAGATGCAGTCTAGGATGGTAGGTACATAACCACTCTGTAGTGCCTACTCTTGCCTTGAAAAGGTCCGGATTATACTCGTAGTGTTCGGGAAAGAATGCAAATAGCGAATTCTAGTCCTTACGACTTAAAACAAGTTATTTAGTTAGTTATAAAACTTTAGCTAACTTTAACTATAGCAGTGGACGTCTTTCGGCTGAAACGAACGAACGAACGATAAAACCTTAAAACGAGCAAGACGTTGTTATTAATGATTTATCTACTACTGAAATAATGAGTAAACAGATAACAATTTTTTTTAAGTAGAATGTAGAGTCAATCGAGTTTAATAGTAGGTATTGCAATCACAAAATAAGTACTTACAGATAATATTATACGAGTTTTTCTATCAATTAAGACTTTGACTGTACCTACTCGTAATCTCATGTTGGATGTAAAAAACGTCTTCGTTATCACCAGCCAGCGCCTAACGCCCGTATTCACAAACGATGCTTGCTTAAGTGAAGCAGCAAATCGAACGCACAGCGTTGAATAAAGCTCTGTAATTAGTTCCTGTGTCACCCTGTGCGTCCACGCGCACTGTGAAACCTCATAGTAATGTTTGTGAATTCGGGAGTTAATCCAAAAGTAACCGCGCTGACGGTATCCACTTCACCAAAATAAAGATCACTCGACATAAAAAAGGAAAGCAATTCAAAATAAATACGGCAGAGTGACATCAAACAAACAGCTACATCCACGCTAAAACCACATCCAATTTGTAAAAGCTTGGAAGATCTGCCAAAACTGTGATAACTTTACTTACTGCTCTCTACAATCTTGTCTTTTACTCAGTCTTTTTTTTTCTTTTACTCTTTCTTATTTATCATCACTACATAGGTACATAGTATAAAATAAAATCGCATTCCGCTGTCTGTCCCTATGTATGCTTAGATCTTTAAAACTACGCTACAGATTCTGATGCAGTTTTTTTAATAGATAGAGTGATTCAAGAGGAATGCTTATTATGTTTTTTTTTTAATCTCCGGCTGAAATTGCCGGAGTTCGGTTTCAAACAAAACAATTTGTTGAATATTAAATCAATAATGTATTTTTTTAGAGCAAGTGGTGGTAGTTTCTCGCTAATGTCTACGAGCAAACTTGTAGTCTCCATACTTTATAGACGTTTATTTTTATTTATGTTTTAAATTTACAAATGACTTTTACTAACACCGGTGCAAAGCCGGGACGGGTCGCTAGTGATGATGGTATAGTGTGCGTAGATATTGTTAAAAAAATAAATGTTGTCCGAATAAAAAAGAAGAAATAGAATCATTGATAAACTTTACATGTGTTGCATATTTATTTTTGTGGACGTCACATTGTGTGGTTTACTGTAAATCTTACTTCGTAACTGAAAAACCTGAAATCAGTCGCAAGTTAATCTCTATCAATGTAGTAAGTTAAGTCGTAATATTAGCGCCCCACTATCCCCCAGATGTGCGCACAAAGAAAGCAAACGCTTTATTATTGGAATGTATCTCCCTTATCACTGGGCGATAATAGCGACCGCTCCACTCACTCCGTCCAGCAAAACAGCGTAAGTCCACTTTTCACAAAAACAAAAACAACTCTATTCTAACCACCAAAGACTGCTTGTTCACTGGAGAAATGAGAGCAGTTGTAAAATGAACACAAAAGCAAAGGTCAAAGAACAGTGGTTGATTAGTTGTACCGATTGTCTGTACTTAGAACAAACGTGCTGTTTTCTGATAAAGCTGTTGAGTTCTGCTATTTAATGTGCATGCTGTTATTCAATGTTTGATGTTTGCCTCGATGTATGCACAAGGGCTATTTTAATTTATTTACAATTATAATTTACTTATCTTATTGAGAGGTCTAGTCACCTCATGATCGATTGATAAGCCTGTGACATTTCCTGATGCTTTACTTCAACATTTTCTCTTTAATGAATCTTATCTGTAATATATTTACTGTTAATTTTAACCATGTTTTTGAATGGTAAGAAAATAACGTAAACCTGTCATAACGGTATCCCAATATTTATTTTATCCTTAATTTCTTTTCCTTTGCCCAAGGGGAACATTCTATTGAACGCTATAATTTTAATAGACTAAATTTTACAGATATACCTACTGCTGTTCTGAAAAAAAAATTGTCTATCATTTTTTTGACTTAGAAGTCTCGAGATTATGAAATAACTAGGTTAACACAATGCTCTACAAAAACAATGTCAATGCCATGAACTGAAGACCTTGAGTAAAGCGGTGGATATGTACCGTATCCTCATTTGTTTCTGGCCGGGCGCCGTGTCCGTTGCGTTTAGGATGCCGCGAAAACAAATTTGCGGGTTACAAGGTTTTGAACTTCGGCCGTCAAATGTTGCTGAGGTTATACAAATCAAAATATGAAAAACAAATAGGGACTTACTTACGTATAACAAAAAGTTCCGTTGAACACTTATCTACTTAATATTGGGATAGTACTCAACAAATTGGACATGTATGTGACTGTTCAGAGGTATGATTTATTTATAGGTGATCAAAGGACACTAAAATAATAAATTGACTGGAGTCCACTTTGATCACCCAGGGGCCAGGGAATCGTATCCGTGGGTGATCAAAGGACACTAAATTGTCACTGGAACGCCTGGGTGATCAAAGTGGTGAAGAAAGTGGCATGTGAAAATGTGTGAAAGTGGAATAGACCATTTTAAACTAGCAGGACCGGTCATTGTGAAAAAACCCTGGGGGAGAATCTTTGTCTAACAGCAGTCTTTTGCCTGAAACAAACGAACGAATGACATTTAAATTGTTTGTTTACATAGGCACATTAAGGCTGAGTTGCACCACCTAACTTTAACTTTGACAAACGTCAAAAATCTGTCAAACTCCTTACAAAAGGTACCGGTTATCGCCATAGTTACCGTTTAAGTCAGGTGGTGAAACTCAGCCTATCACTTCTATCTTCTACCTGAGCACATTTGACAGGTTCGTAAAAAGGTTGGCGTTTCTATGATCTATGGATTCGGTCAGTAGTTTAGTAAACGGGTAGGATAGGGTAAGGTGACATAGAAAGTAATAATAACAATATTATAAAGAAGAAAGGCTACTTGTAATGTTCAGTATAAGTAGCAAAATCATCAAAACAACCGAGTTAAGAAGAGGCGACAATCTGAACACTGAAAGTGTGTTAAGATAGAGTCTTAACACAATCTTAAAGGGTTGGATATAAGACTCTGTTAACCAAAATGTAACAGTTTATAAATTAAATTGCACTTTAATAAATAATAAATAAGTCGATCCTATATCCTAAAGAACTAGAAGCACGTGAACTCGACAGAAGCCAAGTATAATCGCTCATCTTTAGATTGTAGATCTTTAATCTTTCGCAGATAACCAAATTACCCTCGAAATACGCTTGATTAAATATTTGCCCTTCATTAGAGATTGATGGACTATTTAAATTAGATAGCAGTAACGAACTGGATTTTGATATTACGAAATTAGCGGTGATTCATGATGAACGATTAGATTAAAGATTTCCTTTTAAATGGACGGGAATTGATATTCTTAGACAGATATTTAATGAATTTATGTTTCTCCGAACTAAAAATTGGGAGAGTCAACGTTGGCTTAAATGTTGATTTATAATTTGCCACTTAAAGTTACGTTTAAGGACTATGTTCACCCTTGTAACTTTATTAGTGATGACTGATGAGTTTAAGGGTTTACGAGTATTTAAATGGTATTGCCGCTGAGCTCTATTGACTGTTTTATCAAAAATTTGAATAAATATCATGCTATTACTTATCAGGAATTAGAATTTCATGTTAGAGGAATTATAATTCTATTAGTGCGAACTTGTGCGACTTATTTGAATGTGTCCTAAAAACGGCCAAGCTCGAGTCGGACTCGCAGTCGTATTATTATATCTGAAAACTGTATTTTGTCTAGTCGGACTCGAATCTAACTGTAACCGAACAAAAACGGAACGGCACCGTTGGCAAGCCCAACGATCTTGGTATCAGAGATTCGGGGAACGCTAGTTTGATGCCCGTCGACCGCTGAACTATTGTGGTGACCCACTCCACCAACACAAATTAATATAGCTTTGTTGTAGGGATTAATAGAGATATTATCTTTCGAAATTAAAGGGCATCTCAACTGTTACTTACATGGTTTTGATATACAGCTGGCAGACGAACAGACAGAACGGTCATGAGAGGCTTAGAATGGTCCCTTGGGTGCCCCTTGGGTTCGGAACCAACAAAATTGTAAATAGGCATTTTCGGTCACCTTCAAAAGTCAAATGCACAAGCCAGACGCGTCGCCCAGACAATCCCCAGCCGATGACGAGGGTGTGCTTATTGGAATACCTTTAGATGTTTACCATTTAAGCGAACGCAAACATGAAAAGCACACTATGGCTATCTAAAATTGGTTTATATTGAGGTGACCTGAAAAATGGAGGGAAAAACAAATTAAGTTCGAGGTAAAGTGATTTGTGAACTGAGATATTAGCAAACACAGATATAAATTCATTCATCTAGCAAATATTTTAGTGACCGACCGAATATTCGTTTTCGTTTTCGTTTTCGGCTACTTTCGGCCAAAAAATGGACATTCGGCCATATTTTCGTTTTCGGTCAAAAACCAGCCGAAGCTTCGGCCAAACCGAATATCACAAATACGTGAATAAGATGTTTATAACATTCGGATATCTTCGGGAGTGAATCAGGTGCACTCATGGTTCTAATCAGATTTGAACGGACGCGGTATTGTCACACAGTTTTGAAGTGAGGTTTCGGAGCTCAGCGGGAATTTTCCAAGTTTGCCAAGCTCCGTAAAGTACGATTTTATTTGTCTATTTGTCTCCACGTCAACATTGCCATCTATTCTATTACATACTTTATGTCGACATCGTCGGGCATCTTACCTCGTCGTCCTAGTTCTTTCATTACAAAAAGATAATCGAGTCTCATCTTTCTTTCTACAACGTCAAACCTCTTAAGAAAATATTTGGATCGTCTTCAACAATGAATTTACTTCCTTAAATAAACTGAAAAAAAAATCCAGTATAGGTACACCGGAAATAATATTCCATTAAGAATTCATAATAATATCTTCAATTTTTAATGACTTTTTTTAATAAACTTTACAGTTTTTTACATAGGTAATTCATATTGTTTGCTACTTACACAACTACTTATACAATTTGAAAGTGTAAAAGCATCAAAAATTGTGGTTATTTGATCGGAAACAGATGACATTTAACAGTTGAAGGTCATTTTCGTTTTCGTTTTCGTTTTCGGCCGAAAATGAGACTGCAGCCGAAGCTTCGTTTTCGTTTTCGTTTCCGGCTGAAAATCCATATTCGGTCGGACACTAAAATATTTATTACCGTTTTTTACAAACTTGACCTAAGTTAAATTGAATGTGAATGCAAGTACCTTGAGGTTCTTAAAACGGTATCGAACCAGTAAACACTTTGTTCCTTTGACTAACCATTTTGCGTGTTAAACCAGCTTTAATATCGCGCTTAGATTAAGGAAAAATACTTAAAACAAAGTTCGTGTTATAAATCAACCGATTATCATCTGAAATTCCCAATTTCATAATAAATTACCACAACAACAATATTTGTTTCTGAGAAGGACCGGCTCTTATCGCCGCCCATGACCTTTGTTATCAGTAAGAGTTCACAGAGCTTGATGTTGAATATTTTTTCGTCCTATTTTTACATTCTTGTCCCAAACTTTTGGATAAATTGAGTGGATATTGCTGGAAATTATCTGGCTGCCCTTTAGATTAAGATTCATTAAAAAGTTTTTGATGTATTGTTTTTCATTGTTTGTATTTTTTTACCTTTGCTTTGATGACAAATTGGAGCTATGGATAAAAATTCTACATTTACTACGTTGCGGGTTCTATTTCCACACAATTCAAAGTTACAATATTACAGTAAAATATGAGAGTATTACCTAGAGAAGTTTCATCCTTTAGACTACAGTAATTAGCATTTCATTCTACTATCACTTCCAAATACAATAGGTCATACAACTTAAAATTTGCTGAATAATCTCAATGTCTTAGCTCAGTCCAACCATTTTGATGCTAAAAAACAAGCTCTGGTTAAACTTTATAGTCAAACCAAAACTAAAACTAAAGTCCAAACTATCTTCACACTAAGTTACCAAACTCAAGCTCGGCAAGTTTCTACCTTATTGTGGTCGCTAATTATCGCCTCAAAGAGTATTCACTCACTCGCTTCACTCTAAGAGGTATTCGGTACTCAATAACAAATTATACGAGTCAAATACAACAGTGCCACAAAGGTTTCTTTAGACAAAATTATTTAACATAATTGGCAATTAGTGGCTTTGAAAGAATACCTTTGATAAATATGCAATGAATAAAGAATACTGTTAGATAATTTACTGTGAGAAGTAATAAGCAGCTTAGCAGGACCGTTCTTAGCTGAAGCCGTGGCTGAAACGAACGAGAAGTAATAAAACTTCAGCATTTCACAAAATATTATGGAGACATTGTTTTTTCATTTCCTTGGACATTTTTACACTACGCTTCTAGTCCCAAACTAAGCAAAGCTTGTACTATGGGACATGGGTACTAGACAACGGATATAAACATACTTAAATACTTTTTTTTTCATTTGCACTGATCCATGCTTGGCTATGTTCATAATGTAGAATTCTAATGGTCAAAGAGTTTTTTTTAAATCAGTTCAGTAGTTGTCTATTCAATACAAATAAACAATGAAATCTCTCCACTTTATAAAATTAGTGTAAAAAAAACCTGACATGCAATGTCGCAAAGATATCCAAGCACTGCATCAAAAATTAATTCCATTCACATTTTAAATTATATAAGACCAAAATCGCAAACTAATAAATCAAGCAATATGACTTGGAGCAATTCTTTGACAAAAACTTGCGGCGACCGCCCTAACTACATCAACTGAACCGGAACCCCCGAAGTTCTGTGCTGACAGTACCCACTAATCATCACTTCAAAGGAACTGGCTGCTAACAATCGGCCGTGGTAATCAACGAGTTTGCTGACGTCAAACAATATTTGAAGTTCAACACATAATTTCTGAGGCTTCAAGATTTCTTAAGCTAAGATCATAATAGGTTACATTCGAATATAGCTAGGTCTAGAATACAATAACTCGTTTCAGCCAAATGACGTCCACTTATGGACAAGGTTTTCCACAGTGAACAGTCCTGCACTGCCATAGAATACAATATTCATAGGATATTACTTTTCTATACGAATAAATAAATTTTTGAATTTGAATTCAGGATCTATTCGATGAGAATGTGACTGACTACTTTTTCTATTGCACTGCATTGAAATGTCACAGTAAAAAAAATAAATTAACATTCTATCTGTTAGAGATCACTTCTTAATGATAAAATACATTCTATCATTTTTGTTGTTAATTCTGATTAGTTAGTTTTGTATGATTTACAGAACAGAGTATCCAACTATGATTTAGCTTTTTGATTACATAAGTATGCTATGGAATCATTATGTACTTGTACGAATTATCGTTTCATTGTGTATTTACATTCTACCATTCTGAAACTGTTTTCGGACTCTGCAAACTTATTCTGAAAATTGAAATACTTTCCATTATGTTCCTAAGTCTCCGCCATTAAATAAAGCGTAGGTTGCGTAACTAAGTGTACCTCGAGTAATGCCTAAAGTTGTCTGTATGAAATTCTTAGCATACATCCGTGACCCGGCAACAGGGTAACATGCCTTTGACAATGTCAGTGTCTTGAGGGAGCACTTAACTGTATATTGTGGAGGTACCGTCTTATTTGGAAACTTGTATCGTTAGGAATCATGAGGCCTGTCGTTTTCTTTAAGAAAATCTCGTCAATTGTTTTTGATTGCTTTTAGAATATAGGAGTAAAGGGGTTCTTAAATTGGGGACCAAAGCTTCGAGTAAGATCTCCACTTGCTCGATACCTTGGTCTATTCCACTTTGATCCCCTGGATTAGATCACCCAGGTGATCAAAGTGGATTCTAGGCGATACTTTGGTGTCCTTTGATCACCCTAGCTTAACTTCTTAAGACCGATAGCTTGACGACCTTCAGAAATTTTCTGGCAATAGCTGAATCAACACAGTGGGAGGCCCACTTCCAGCCGTCGACTGCATTCGAATGAAGTATTGTAATAATTATAGTTCTTTTGATATTAAATGCCAAAGCAATGCTTGACTTGTTTTAAAATAAAATGCCCACATCTTTTGTGACCATTATCCAGTAAGAAATTTAGTAAATTCTTCAGTACAAACTGCTCTATCTGCTAAATTATTCACTTAACTTTTAAGCTTTAACCAACAAAAGAAATTAAACGGATCCTAAGATAAAGTAAGAGATGTTAATCAACCTTTAAAGGTTAAAGGTTAGCCCTTCTGTGACACAAGCGTACCGCTCTATTTGTTAGCAGTTGATCCATGTAAATAAGATTAACGGGCCTCAGTTTGGACCAAGACTTGTCCTAAGTTTGTCATACAAAAGTTTCCATCATGCCCCTTTGGCCGCGTCTAATCTGTTTGTAAGCGTCTGACGTCATGAAGTGTAGTGCCAATATTACGTAACGACTTTTTATTTCCTATATTCGAATGGTTTGGCTTCTCTGTAATCAAGAGGCCTATTAATTTGAGCATTTAATAGCAGAAATATATGCCCACGCTTTATTTCTTCTTAATAAGATTGCTTTTTTAAAGCTCTTTTACGCGGCTCTTTCCTGCTTTGGGGTATTATTATAGGCCAATACTGAGAAGAAGCAGCACAAGAACATATTTAAATTAATTTGATTTACTCGTTAAGAATATTAAAAAGTGTGCAAGCAAGTTAGAACTAATATTATCTGTGTAACATGAATGAAATTTCAATAAAATCCAGACCGTGTCTAGACAACTTCAAATTCACCCTCAGTAATCAAATTACATTTTATTAACCCTGTTGAATTCACGCGACTGAACGGTTTTGAAGGATTGTAAATAGATTTTATTATAGCCTTCATCATAGATCGCATCTATACTTCTCCGATGAGATTTCTCAGAATAGCATGTCCAACTATTTAAATTAAAATTACTTATTAGGGTACCTATGAATATTACTTATTTCCTGTAGGTATCTAACCAAATTCTCTTTTGTTTCAGATACCAAAAAGTAAAATAATGTCATAGTGTATCAAGTGTTCAAAATACAGTCAAAAATGACTTCCCAGTGTAGACGTCCGTCCGCGATGGCGGTTGCTGTGATAATGACGATTGTGTTAAGTGTTGTGGCCGAGGTAATCTCGGTGGAGGGGAGGGAGGAGCCCCACAAGTTCACCATAGATGAGCTGCTGTCTACCAGCTATGAGAACAAAGATTCGGGAGACCTTGGGTTGGATCCTTGTAAAGCTGGTAAGTCATACCTACTATCCATTTTCTTCTTAATTTAAGCAAATAGTTATCACCTAAATTCTTATTGTAGATTTTGCATTAATTCATCATGCCATAATAAATGTAGAACCAGTCTGATTTTTGCTTGTAAAGATTTTTACATCAAAGAATTCGAACATACCTACGATTTTTCGACTATAGTTTATCAAGAAGATCATCAAAAAAATTCTTCAATTGAATATTAAATAAGGGGTAAGTATTATTTTGCAAAAGCCTGTAACTTCTATTTATATCATACTAGCTTTCTTCCCGCGTGGAATTTTGTGTGTCTCAGAAAAACTTTATCGCGCGCATCCCTGTATCAAAAACCGAGATAAAAAGTATCCTATGTCCTTTCCCGGGACTCATACTATCTCTATGCCAAATTTCATCAAAATCGGTTCAGTGGTTTAGGCGTGAAAGCAAGACAGACAGACAAACAGAGTTACTTTAGCATTTGTAATATTAGTATAGATATAAGTATAGAAGTAAAGATATAGATTTACACAATTATTTTAAAGATTTCTTCAATAACCCCTTACTTAGCAACCATCCACGAAAATAGTGTAGGTAGGTACCCAAAACCGAATCGAAAAATAAGCGTATTATCTCGACCCAATTGTCGCCGGCTGTTTGGCGTTGTTCGAAAGGTTGAATGGGACCAAAAACATAACACAATTAATTGTGTCAAAGGAATAAACAAAGTGGACCATCGGAACAAACGCGGGTCCTTCGGACCGGATCCAGCGACAGAACACCTTATTATTTACATTGATTACTCAGTGAATTCGGTGTGTATTTTAGATTGTCCATTGTTGAAACGTCATCACATTTTATTTATAGGAATAACTCGTTCAATCCCGCACTTTATCTGAAATTACATTTATTTAGGTACTGCCCCTCTTATGGCACATTTAAGCTGCATATTATTCAGTTGTTGTATAAAACTCTTTTCTAATTGAAATTAGACAATAAGGTTTCAACTAAAATTAAAAAAATATCTGGCCATATTTATAACCTGCCTTTTTTATTGAAATAAAAATATTTCAACGCTATTCCACCGTTTAAAAAAATATTACCGCTATAAAACAGCCAGTGACACAAAAGTCAATCGTTTTTAGAATCAATTTCCGCAAAATCCTGTCCTTCACGCGCTCCCGGATTCCCGTTTTATCAGAGGGTTCGTATGACGCCATTGAATTCTGTTTTAGCACTTTTTAATGGCAACCCAGAGCGATTAAACGCTCACACTGTTCCAATTTCAAAAACATTTTTTTTTTCAACCAAACATTCGCAGAGTTTATGAAGCAGATACCAGCCAGTTATTTTTTGCGCGAAAACACTTCGTTCCACTTCTTTAACCTTAATTAGTACAGTTTACCTGGATTTTAGACCTTTTTACGCAGAATTCCTTATCAACAAGCATTCTTGAGAAATTATGGGCCAGAAATATTTAAGAGAGAGAAAAAATAAGGAATCTCTTAAACATACAGTCATGTTATTTTGTAAGTTACAGAGTTTAATTCTATTTCAGAATACGATTAGACATTTTTTAAATAGGTATTTTTTTATTCGGATTTCGGACATTTCAAATCAAATCAATTTATTTGTATTTTACAAAGAGTTGTTCCCTCCAAAAAACCGGTATGACGATGACGATGTTTCAATATTACATGGACATCGTCCTCACTAGAATGTCAGCAGCTGATAACTGTTATAAAAATATAACATGCACATGTGTTGCCAGTGATAATGCATTTCATAGTTCATTCACTCCGGTTATGATAGAGTTGTATGATTAACTTTTAATATGCAAAATTATAAGAGAAAGGCTCTTCTGAGAGTTGTTTCTTACTTAAATTAATAATAATTGTCAAATATTTCACGACTTTTTCTTTCTATAATAAATAATGACAGCATTATTGGCAGCCTTAGGAAAATATTTAAGTACTTACACTAATGGGCTTTCAAATTATTAAGCTTTTTAAAATATCCATTTAAAATTTCATCTAAGAATCTTAAAAGCTAATTTCAACAAAATGTTTTGCTAAATATTATGTCTAAAAGAAGTTAAAATAAATAACGCATCTAAAATTCTTGACCGGCCTATAAAGGCGCATATCCACACACGTAGCGCGCGAAAACCGTTCACAATCGAAAAAACCGGCGAAGTTTATCGTTCCGAGCGGACACATGCCCGTAAATTGGAATCTGGCACTCTATAAACCTTTAAAGTCAATAAAGCGACCCTCATCAAGTCGACCGTAAAAATCGCACAATACCAGGTGGCGTATTTTTGACCCGTCCGAATTTCGATTCGCATACGAAATCACGGAGATCGTTCACGAGAACGTAACATTACGATTTTGGAAAGTAGGATTTACGCGAGTTTGACAACTGAGTTACGAGAAGAAAAATGGACTACTAAAGAAGAATGTTTAAGGTGAAGAATGTAATAAATAAATACATAATTGGGAATAGTTTTTAGGTAGTTATTGCGATTGTATCATAAACTTACTTTCCGCCCGCGGCTTCGCCCGCGTGATAAAGGGCTGTTTTTAGAGATTTCCAAAGATTTTTTTCTCGAAAAAAAGAATTCGTAAAATTGGTCCAGGCGTTGTTGAGTTATGCGCTTACTGACACATTTTGCGATTGATTTAATATATTATATTATATCAAAACCACTGCCTTAGAATCAGACCCAATGGTAAATTATGCATTTACAATCCAGTTAGCGCTAGAGTATTAATATTTATTAGTCTTCTATTTAAAAATCATTTAAAATTTTTCAATGTAGAAGACTCAAAAACGCGTTTCCATACGACAATTCAGATGGACTTCTACTACTTCATAAATACGACTCTAGTGTGACCTGGCGAGTCTGATACGCCTTAGTGTGTGCTCGCCCTTATTTTGGGCCCCTATTTGCTTTAGTGCTGATAAACATCTGAAACATGTATTTGGATTCGTTTTCGAGTGAATACGGGTACCTTTGGCTGGACAGCGATGGAATCAAAGGTCGACGAATTGTTGATTGGATACAACAAATGCCTAAATTAAAAAATATAGGAATTGGTTTATAAAATCTTGGAAATGGAAAAAAAGGAATCTTGGAACGATGCTTTTGTTACACTATGAGTATACTATAAACTATGCGTATAAGCTTATGTACAACTTGTGATAGGTACACAAGTAGTAGTAGTTGCACAATCATAAGCTATTGTAGCGATCGTAGATAGTTGTAGCACGTAACTTTCTAATCCGTAGAAGGAATCTAACTACAAGTCAGCGGTTTTTCGTAGCACAGTTCGTAGTAATCACGTAGCATGTTGTATACCTACAATATAATATCTATTACACATAGTTTTTGCTCGTAGCTAGCTAACAGTAAGAACCACTAGAAATATCCGATCGGAAACCAAAAAACTCGTCTTTCTTCGTGTTAAAATCCATCCAAAATCGTTTAGTATGATCATTAACAAGCTCTATCCAGTATCTAATAATAGTTTTTGGTCTAATCTGAACCATTCTGGGACTGGATAGTCAATACGAAAAAACGATCAACGGTTGAAATGATACCAAAATCGGTGCTTAATTGAATTTTTAAATGGAATTGAAAATATAATTCGATGGGTGCCTGGAACAAAGCCGCAATCGACAAAACACAATTTTACAGGAGAAGAGATTTAGTGTCAATTTTGAATAATTCTAAACTACGAGGCGTATCAAAACGGTTTGTATATCAAACGATGCGTTATTTTTTCTGGAGTAACATTGAATGTACATAAGGTTATAGTGCTTAGAATATACTTTAAAAAAGGTAGAAATACATATTGCCGCTTCATACATTGAAAGTCGGTTCCGTAAGAGTCCATTGTGGTTTTATTCCGGTAAAAAGTGTGCAATTAATCAAACAGCAATAGTGTATTGCAGCCTCGGGCGCTGATCTGAAGGATACAGTAATAGCCGTTTGCTTGTAGAAGATTTAAATAAAAGTTTCAACATTGTATATGGCACGATTATTCCGGTCAACAAATTTTAAATGGTGAATGGGAATAACGATTCAATATCCATAGTGCTTTTGGTAAATCAGGCAGTTTCAAAGATAAAATTCTGAAAAAAATTCAAAAGGTGTATAGGGACCCGCAGTTTATTAAAATCACTTAATCGGAAAACTGCTGCTATGGCTATTGCGGCTTTGTTCCAGGCACCCATCGAATTGATCGAAAGGCGTGGAGTGGAGCCATTACTTTAAATTTAGGGCCAGAGCTCCAGTGAATGGGTAAAAATTAAGGTGAATTGAATTTAAAGAGAATCCAACACTTTTGGTGTTGATAACGAGCCTTTTGACTCCGTTAATTACATTTACAGGGAATTCGAACTGCAAATATACATTAATTCCTTTTAAATCTATATGTATAAAAACGAAATACCACTCGCTGATTAATCACGAAATCTCAGAAACTAAAACACCTACAAACTTGAAATTAGGCAGGTAGGTTACAGGGAGTCATCCGCTAAGAACAGATTTTACGAAACTCCACCGCTAAAGAGTTAAACCGGGGTCCACGCATACGAAGTCAAGTAAAAATATAACAATTAAATTAAAGATTGGATTTAATGCTTTTTATTCTGTATTACTCCACGTTTGTACAAAACATAACTTAATCATATTATGAGCACTCGGTCCGTACCTCATGATTCTACAAGCAGTTTTTTACCCCCTTTTAAGGGGTATTTTTTCGAAATACAACATTATTTTCTCTTAAGTCTGACAACTACGAACGTCTTGATACCACGCATGTCAGCTCAAGGTATATTGATAAATAATTCATTTCCAAACCCAGAGGGAAGAAAGTGTAAGGCGAAACAAATGTACGAGGTAAAAATAACTGTAGGTACCTCGTAACGTTCATGCTAGTTAATATATCTTACGTTCGCTTATTTTGGCGTCTGTGGGTAACCATATCTTAAATCTTCACTATATTTTGCACGCGGCTTTTCCTTCGTGGATTTTGGTCTCTCGTAAAAAATATATGTTATGCTGAAAAATATTTCGTTTCATTGAACTTGATAAGTTATAATTTCCCTATACTATGATTTGCGAAAAAAAAAACTAGTTTATTACTTGTATAAACTTTTTAAATAATGTACTACCTAGGTATAAATAACCTACACCAATTTCAACACCGGAAAATTACGAAACATTCACAACACCGTCTTCAAAGTGACACAAACCATCTTAAGGCATCGCATATTCATAAAATTCATCGTCCATTTTCATTAAAACATTTGCAGGGCTTGTAATAAATCCCAATTATTAATATTTATTACTTTCCGCCCACTGTTTACTTTGTACAATGCCAGTTGAGTTAATATTTCCATAATTTAATTTTGCGGAGTGAAAAAAGGCGATTATTAAGACAGAGGTGATGGTCCCATGGCCCTCATGTAAAATGTAGAGTTTTTGTACGAAACCTGTTGCGTAAATGTGATGGATAAAATAAAAAAAACTGAATATGAAATCCATTAAATCCATAGGATAAACAGCATTCCAAAAATCTGTCTTCTATATCTATAAAAGCGAAAGGTCACTGACTCACTCACTCATCGCGAAATCTCAGAAACGACAAGTGCTAGCAGTCTCAAATTTTGCATGGGGTTTCCATTTAGAATGTAGGTGCTCACTAAGACGGAATTTTGCAAAATTCAACCCCTAAGGGGATAAAATGGGATCCACGCGTACAAAGTCGCGGGCGGCCGCCAGTAGTTAACCCTTTCAGACCTGGCGTCCACAATTGTAGACATAAAATATAAATCAAAATTATAATATAACTCTGTACATTTGAAACTTCAAACGGTTGTCTTCATTTGTTCAATTAATAAACTACCTAATTTAGTACTTTTAACACCATCTCTCGTTGTATAATATCACTAATTGACAAGTTTCAACCAGTGCCCGAGCGTGATTTGAACTGTGCAGGTGAGCTCTTTATTTTATTTTGAAAAAATATGAAATAGTAACACATATCTTCTGTAATAAATACTATCGTGTATTTATTATTACTAGGGACACATGGAACATACAATTTGTGTATTTTGTGTTGTCTTTGTATTACTAATCTCGAGTTTTAGATTTGTACTCAAATGATCCCATCAGGAGGCAACTGAGCATTTTGAAATTGTTCCAAGTGATAACGGTTTTATTATAAATTCTTTTTTTTTTTCAACTTTTTTATTGTTCAAAAATACATTTATGTTAGAAATAATATAATATATTTATGTTATGTATTAAATAATTATGTAAATCATTTTTTTTTTATTTACAGATAATAATACTGTCAAAATGTTCTCACCAGAGGCCTTGAGAACACTTTATAACGGAAATCTCTCTGATTTTGTGCTATCTTCAGATGACTAAAAGAAATATGGAGAAGCCATTGATCGATTCCTCGAAATTGTTGACAGTATGTTTACCTCGGACAAACGATTCAGCTAGGTAGGTCCAATTTCGAGAAAGAGGTCAATCGTCGAATCCAACTCGGCTGGGCAGCGTTCGGGAAATTACGCAACATCTTTTCGTCCAAAATACCTACTGCGGTATTCTAGAGGCACTTTACGTCTTCAGGCACTGGCCTGAAGACTAAAGTGTAGGTACAACCAATGTGTGTTACCATTATGACTTATGGTTCGGAAACGTGACCTCTCACTATAGGCCTTATACAGAAGCTCAAAGAGGCACTGCGTGCTATGGATAGGGCTATGCTCGGTGATCGAATCAGAAATGAGGAGATCCGTAAACGAACTAAAGTCGCTGACTAGCCCGACCGATTAGCACGCTGAAGGTGCAATGGGCAGGGCACATAGTACGCAGAACTGACGGCCGAAGGGGCAGTAAGGTTCTGGAGTGGAGGCTGTGTACCGGAACAACGCAGCGTGGTACGTCCACCCACAAGGTGGACCGACGACATCATAAACGAAGCAGGAAAGCGCTGGATGCAGGCCGCTACCAATCGGGCAACATGGAAACCATTGGGGGGAGTCCTATATTCAGCAGTGGACGTCCTATGGCTGAGATGATGATGATGATGAAGATGATGATGATAATGATGAAAGAAGACATTTAATTTTGTTATTTAGATAAAAAAAATGATTTTTTATAAACACTAATTAAAAAGAGTTCCATAAAAGAGTACGTTCTATTATTTCAATAACACTGTTAATCCTATTAGTTTTTTTTCACGTGGGACGGATGTCCACATTTGTAGACATAAAAAGAAAATGCATTTTCTCGAAAAGTATAACACTAGGATTTTTTTTCATTATTTTATTCTTACATACTTTACTATACTTTAGTTGCATAAATTTTACTAAATTGATCGGGTGAAAAAAAATAATTCAGGTCTGAAAGGGTTAAATAAAAATGCTAAAGTACGAGTATCAGGATCATTTCATCACGTTTTCCTTCCTTAAATCTAATGTTTGTATTGTGTAGCAAGTACATTACTTTTACTGTAAACTGTCTGAACAAATTATATTAACCTAGATTCTTTTTTCTACCTCAGTCAGATTAAAGTAACTTTACAGAGGGATGTGGTATTTTCACTAAAATTTCAACTAAATTATTCTTATCTCAATAACAATAAAGGACAGAGTTTCACCCACAAATAATAAATACATTCCCATGAGGTTTGTTGTCAACATTTACAGCATCTGATGATGATTGATTTTCAGGGCGTCTATTCAAAAACGCTGAATCAGCTCGTAATATTTCCTCTCGATTGTGTCTCGATAGACCCCCGCCACAATGACCGGCTTAAAATTGTGACGGAGTCCGTGGAAAAAAACTTCCAGATTGATGCGAGTTGTTTTAAAATTATTAATCGTTAAAAAGCAATACTTTACTATCATACATTAATATTATTAATTAGGTTAATATGCCGTTTTTATCCTATTTATTACTCTAGGTGAGTTACTCGTCTACCGTATTTAGTTTACACTTTTCAGATTAACATACTGCTAATGAAAATTTAGGCATTCTCTCAATGATCATAATTATTATATTCGATGTAGTTAAGTCTCCAATTATTAAAATCAAACTTGTTACATCCTTAGCGTCATTAAAATTCGATAGCTGTGAGTAACTTTAACAGAATGTTAGAGAAGCGTATATCTCGCATTCGTTAATGGTCTCTAAAGCTGAGTTGCACCATCTCACTTTGACCGTAACTTTAACGCTTACCGGTGTTTTTTGTATGGAGTTTGACAGATTTTTGACGTTTGTCAAAGTTAAAGTAAGATGGTGCAACCCAGCCTAAGTCTATACAACTCCTCAGGCGTTACGCGATACACCCAATCCTTTTAAAACGCAAATCAGCAAGAGGCACGCGTCTCTGAATACACCTATTGTTCAAACATGCGCTTCCCAAACTGCGGTCGGCTAAATCTTAAAATAATTTATAGTAAAGAGAAAGTTAGACAGTTCGATAGTTAAGAATTATATGGCTTACTCATCTAAGTATCTTTTTTTTTTTTTTTTTTACCCAGGAAAATGGCCTATCCATACCTACCGCCGAGGGACGGCAGGTTATGTGGGGCTCGAACCCACTAAAAACCTGGGGTGTTCCCTCTGCCGCATAGTGGTCGACGCCTTGGGTACTAGAAACTACCAAGGCGCCTTCCGCGGACGTCCCGCCCTACACGGCGGGACCCAACACGCCCCCACTTAATGGGGGGCCGACAGGATTAGCCGGGACCACGAGGCCAATCCCGTCCGACGGCGGTGGTAGCCTGTGCAATGCAGGAGGAGGCGCCCCCGCGTCTCCAGCCTGCTGGCCACCACCAAGGGGAGGAAGAAGCGAACGGTCATACAACCGCCCTCTAACTCCCCACTCATCTAAGTATCTAAGTTGTGTCCTATTTAATGTGACTTCATATGCACCTAGATGTAGAGTATTTGAAGTTATGATAAAAGATACTTTATCTCAATTGAATCCAATCTTCGTGCGGCTAAGAGGTAGGTACTCGTAATTAATTAAAATGTAAGTATTCCTAGACTGCATCTCACTTAACACCAGGTGCGATTGCGGTCAAATACCTGCCTTGTCTAGCATAAAAAAAAGTTAATAAAGTAATTTATTTATGTTCCACAAACATTTAGAAGAATAGAATGCATTTTTTTTAAACCCGCTTGTTAGGTAAAGTCAGTTATCAACGTTTTATATCTAGCCTAAAAATTTACCCCAGTACCTTCATCATCATCATCATTTCAGCCATAGGACATCCACTGCTGAACATAGACCTCCCCCAATGCTTTCCATATTGATCGATTGGTAGCGGCCTGCGTCCAGAGCTTCCATACTACCTTTATACCTCCCTAGTACCGCATAACGTGGTCGCTTACTGTGGGCCTCATAAGAAGGCTCAAGGTCACCCAAAGGGCGATGAAGCGTGCTATGCTCGGAGTTTCCCTACGTGATCGAATCAGAAATGAGGAGATCCGTAGGAGAACCAAAAATGACTGACATAGCCCGCAGAATCGCTAAAATAAAGTGGCAGTGGGCGGGGCACATAGCTCGTAGAGCTGATGGCCGTTGGGGCAGGAAAGTTCTTGAGTGGCGACCACGAGCCGGAAGACGTAGCGCGGGCAGGCCTCCCACTAGGTGGACCGATTATCTGGTGACGGTCGCGGGAGGTGCCTGGATGCGAGCGGCGCAGGATCGGTCTTCGTGGAAATCCTTGGGGGAGGCCTTTGTCCAGCAGTGGACGTCTTTCGGCTAAAACGAACGAACCTCATAACAAGTTATTTATAAATATCCAGATTGGGGATCATAAAAGGTTTGGGATGCGCAGATGTAACACGAGGGGAAAATTAATTTCGTCTCGCGCAGCCGTAATTCTACGTTTGGGTCTTTACGAGTTGGTGACGAAGATGACGTTTATTGCCGGCTACAGACGCCTTATTGCCGCGAACGTAAACGACGAATTGGTCTAGGTTTGAACGTGTTAATTGAATTCGGAAGGTGGGTTAATGGATCTATTAAGTTAAAGGTTCCGCGTTTTAATTACTAAGTAGAAAATGATCCAATCGAAGTCTAGAATGTGTGGGACGAGATTCTGATTAAATATACATGAAAATAACAAGTCCATTTCTTTGGTTTTCTTTTGAATGAATTTCCCGGATTTTCCCCATAACGAGACCCCATGTAACGACCTTTCCATAGCTCCCTGACTGACACACGTAATAAACCTATGTATATTTTAGAGACATTTTTAGAATTATAAATATACCTACTACTTATCATAATAAGGTACCTACTGCAACAGACTTAGCTCATTTTAACCAAGGGGTTTGACTAAATGAGGTTAGTAATCACAACCTTATTGTAGTCAATAGACCTACCTCAGTCTCAGTAAGATCCCAGTTCAGGATATCACGTAAAAGTGGTACAAAGTCTTTACCTAAATCATAATATCAATTACCCGTTTCACTGGGCTAATTCAAATGCATTTGTCGAGAGTAGAAATCGTCTGT
>NW_021137915.1:0-1212 GCF_004193835.3 Ostrinia furnacalis | reverse complement strand
CGAATAGGTTTGTATGTATGTAGGTATATGTATCTTGAATATTATATCAATTAAAACTTGTTTTATTTTTCTCTCTCTTTTTCTTCACATAAATTACCGATTTAACTTTTACCGCACTCACAGCTTTCTGCATAACCCAGGGGGTTGACTGGCTGACAATGCTTAAATAGCATTAAGTCCACCGATTTTATTGTGCAATAAAGTTTTATAATAATAATCCCCTATGAAGGATTGGTACGTGTGTTATTTTTGCAGATATCAGCTAAAAAATTGTGAAATNCTCTGTCTGTCTGTCTGTCTGTCTGTCTGTCTGTCTGTTACGCTTTCCCGCTTAAACCTCGCAACCGATTTTGATGAAATTTGGCATAGAGATAGTTTGAGTCCCGGGAAAGAACATAGGATAGTTTTTATCCCGGTTTTTGAAACAGGGACGCGCGCGATAAAGTTTTTCTGTGACAGACAAAATTCCACGCGGGCGAAGCCGCGGGCGGAAAGCTAGTATAAAAATTAAGTCAAATTACTTCTATTTATTTATTTTGAATATTCATTCAACATAGATGGAGTTTTAACAGGGCAAAGCACTTTACAGAGATCTTATCTTAAGTTACACACTACATTACATTTTATCTTAAGTTGAAACTTCGTAGCGTTTCTGTTTGTGACAGAGGTGTGTGCCTAATAGCACTTAGCCAGTGGAAGGATCTAGAAAACTCCGCAAATCCTGAGCAAATAATGTACACGCGGGTTTGAGTGGATGACCAGTTAGCTCCAAGAACACTTTAGATACAGCAACGTTCTGTATGTTATTTGAAGTAATACAGGTTAGTTTTGTAGATAAGTTTTTTTCCATTTTGCAAGGCGATTTCGTGTTTCAGAGACTTCTGTTACTAAAATATGTTTGGCTAGTCTTCGTGTTACAACTCAAATTTATAAAAGAAATACAGACATTACAAATTGGCTCTCTTGTGAAAAAGTAACACTAATATTACTACACACATAATTATCTTTATTTAGTAAAATATTATAAGCATGAAAGATTGTAGGTATGGATGCTTGTTACTCTTTTGAAGAAACTTACCTACTAGATAACTAAGATAAAAATAATATTATGCTCTAATTTATAACGATCTGTGACAAACTGAATTGCACGCGGGTGAACCCGCGAATTTTCAATCACAGACTTTTCGCTCCTAATCTTCTATAATATAAAAA
>NW_021137914.1:0-4780 GCF_004193835.3 Ostrinia furnacalis | reverse complement strand
TTACTTAAAGTATTTGAATCTCTTTCCATTTTGCATTGGTGTTGTTGTCTTAATGCACTTGATAATGCTTTTAGTTTTATATTCATTTGAACTTGATTTATTGATTCTGGACTTGAATAACTCAAGTCATCATTGCATTCTTTGATTAATGATTCTTTTTCATTCTCATAAAACTCATTTGCAACCGTTGACAATTTGAGATTATGGAATTTAATTAAATTATCCATTAGGAATGTCATGTTTTCCATTTTATCTGGATCGAATTGTAGTTTATCAATTAATTCTAATCTTCTAAGTATTACAAGACTATCCAGAAATTGAATTTGAATAAGAGCTTGTAGACCATTTTGCAACGTTTCTTCTAATTTATGTCGATAAAAGATGATTTCATTGTTTGATATTTCCTCCATGGCATCGATAAATGGTTCAAGAGAGAATAAATTTGCTAGATTATTGGCAACATCAACTTTACATTTGTTGAGATAATCTTCATAATTCAATGATAAACAACCTTGAGTCTCCGAAATAATTTTTGGAATAATAGTTCTTCCATGCCATTTAATGAAAGATATCATGAATTCATCATCGTCTTCAATAACAACATCTTGATTACATAATTCTATTTCTTTCAACATTTCCTTCTGTTTTTCAGACAAGCTTACATCATCCATTTTTGAATTTTTAACAATTCCCACAAACAGTGAATTTAAACAACGGCATTTAAATTATTAATTAAATTAATTAATTCTTTTAATATTTCATTAAGAATAGATTGATAATAAAATGTTTTTATTCCAACTAGTACAATCTTTCCACTTGAAAATAAATTAACACATATTGGATTATATTTTGAAATTCTTAATCCTGGAAATATTTCTGGTTCATATACACATTTGATTACTTTGGATAATTCATATAAATTAATCATAGTCTTCAAATTATGTACAACTGTAAGTGATTGTAATTGAATATTCTGGATATTATACTTTAAATCCTTTGGTCTTATTGGTTTCTTGCAACCCATGATTCTACAACTTCCTGATTGAAAGAAAACAAGGGTATACTTGTCTGTTTTCTCTACTACTTGAGCAGGTTTTCTACATGGAAATCTCATTTTTCTGGTCACTTCTTGATCAACTTTTCCTTTGTAATTAATATTTGCAATCATTATTTATGAATAATTTCATTTTCAAAGTGTATTTATACCTGTATAAACAATATTAATTCAATTGATACGTTTAAACAAGCATATATTATAATGGAATTAAGAAATGATGCGGTATATCAAGTGGTTGGTCCAAGCGGGAGTGGTAAAACTTTATTTGTGTGTAAATTATTGAAATCAAACTTATTCAAATCGAAATTCAATAAAATATATTGGCATAGAGGTGCAGATGAGGAGCATGGAATGACTCAATCAGCATTTTGTGATATAAAAATGAAAATTATTAATGGATTTGATGACAATTGGAGTAAGAGATTGAAAACTGGTGATGTGATTGTTGTTGATGATCTGTATCAAGAAGCTAATAAGGAAAAGGACTTTAATAATTTATTCACAAAAATATCAAGACATTGTGGTGTTACTGTGATATTTATTACACAAAATCTATTCCATCAAGGTGGTGATCATAGAACTCGTAATTTAAATGTGCAATATTTAGTTATATTTAAAAATCCAAGAGATCAAACGGTTGTTGACTTTTTAGCACGGCAAGCGTATCCAAATAATCGACAATTTCTATTAGATTCATTTAAAGATGCAACAACAATGCCTCATGGATATATATTTCTGGATTTTACTCAACAATGTCCTGATGATCTTAGAGTTCGAACTGACATTTTCAATCCAAATGGTGTTACAGTCTATAAACAATAAAAGATCAGTTGAATAATTTCTTACAAAATGTCTAAATTTTCCAAGATTCTAGTAGATCCTCATACAATTAAACCGGTTAGCAATCACATGACTAATCAATATGAATATAAGGATAATATTGTTCCAAACGATATCAAATCGATAAGGAAGTCAATAAACAAATCAATAAAGAGAACAATAAAGAAATCAATAAAGAAGTCGATAAAACGACAATCAAGGAAACAATCAAAGCTTTTGAATAATGAACAAACAAAGAAAATTAGCAAGAAAAAACCAAAGAAACGATCAAAGAAGAATGAAAAGATAAAGATTCAATCGACTGGTAAATGGTTAAAGCTATAAACAATCTAATAATGTGTTAAATAATAAATATTATGGCATTTGAACAAAGTCTTCCTTATTTAAAATTATTGTTAAAGGCTCCACAAGAGTCTACAATGAAAATGTTACAGTCATTTCCAAAGTTTGTTATTGATGATTTATTAGAGATTGTTGTAAATATTGTTCGAGGAAATGTAATTCTCAACCAAGATAAAAAACTTATTTTACAACATCATAAAAAGCCGTTGCTTTCAATTGTTAAAACTAAGAATAAGAAATTAATGAGAAAAATAATCTATAAACAAAAAGGTGGATTCATTGCTGCATTATTACCAATAGCATTAGCAGCATTAGGATTAACAAATTTATTATAAACAATGGTTAATTTAGAGTCGTTATCACGAATTTATTTGAAATTTATCTCAAACTGTTGTAATGGAAACAATATGGACAGACCCAAAAAATCCAGCAGGGTTAAAAGGAGTAGAAAAGTTATGGAAAGCGACAAAAAGCTCAAAAAGCGAGACGAAAAAGTGGTTATCGAACCAGTTAGCGTACAGTCTGAACAAACCAATGTTGAAAAGATTCCCAACAAGACCGTATAAAACATTTGGGATTGATGATTTATGGCAAATGGATTTGATGGAAATGATTCCATATTCAAGAATTAATAAAGGATACAAGTATATTTTAACATGTATTGATGTATTTAGTAGATTTGCAAGAGCTGTACCTATAAAATCAAAATCATCTATTGAAATGGAAACTGCAATCAAGATAATGTTTAACGATGGTCATCCAGATAATTTGCAAACTGATTTAGGAAAAGAATTTTATAATTCAAAAGTTAAGAATATTATTAATCATCTAAAAATTAACCATTATTCTGTATTTTCACAATATAAAGCGGCATATGTTGAAAGATTTAATCGAACATTAAGAGATGCATTGAAAAAATACTTTGTACAAACTGGTAAAAAGACATGGATTCATGTATTACCGAAAATAATTGACAGTTATAATCACACCAGTCATAAAGGATTAAATGGAGCAAGACCTGTTGATGTATCATCTGACAATTCAATGAAATTATGGTTATTGAAACAAAAACCAAAAGCAATTATGAAACCTAAATATAAAGTTGGCGATCATGTAAGAATCTCAAAGATATCAACTTCACCATTCATCAAAAATTTCAATAATAATTGGAGTGATGAAGTATTTCAAATTTCAAAGATTAATATCAAGCAGAACCCTGTCATGTATGTGATTAAAGATCATGAAGAAAATATTATTGCTGGAAAGTTTTATGAACAAGAACTACAAGTCATAGAACAACCAACAGTATTTAGAATAGAAAAGATTTTAAAGTCAAAAGGAACTGGAAAGTATAAACAAATATATGTAAAATGGCATGGATATGAAAAACCTACTTGGATATCTGCATCTCAATTAGTTAACAATGAACAACGTGAATAATTTCTATACAATTTTACCAAGTAATAGCTGTCCACGTATTCATCCAGATAATAAACCTAGTAAATTTATAGTTGAACTTGATAATCCTATTTACTTGAATGGTAATTGGGAAGTAGCATTGATGGACTTTACTTTTCTATATAATACATTTCAAATTTATAGTGAAGCATCGGTTAAAATAGATACTGGAAAATCAATAACTAAAGATATTCTTGTTTTTATTTCAAACGAAGATAATAGATTGATTTGTGATGATCCAGAAATTGAAATAGTTAATGGTAACGATATGATAGTAATAGGAAATTATCATGATTATGTTATTGAATTTGAAAATTTAGAAGTTGCAAAAAGATTTGGTTTCAATAAGGTAAAGATTGATTTGAACAGTGGAGGTATAATACCTTTTAAAACTTTTAAAAATAATAAAGACATTGAAAACGTACATTTTAAATTAACGTATAGTAAAGGAATAACTAGTTACTTGAAGTTTGAAAATGATTTATACATAAAAAATTTAGAAGAATTAGAGGAATTCATGAAATTCATTTTTAAAGATGTATTCAAAACTTTTAGATTAAAGCAAAATGAATTATTTCATTTTTCATTGCAGTCTCATGTCAAAAGTATCACCTTTGATAGAGTCATGACAAAAACGTTGGGGTTAGATAAAAATACATTTACTCAAACTAATCTAAATTATCCTCACCCAGAGCAAATATTCACAGGAATTAGAAATCCAAAAATAATTTCTAATCCTCATCAAATGTTCATCTATAGTAATATTGTTGAACCTATAATTGTTGGTGATACAAATGTTCCTCTGTTAAAATCCGTATGGTTGGAGAGTTATGTAGATGATCAACTCGTTCAAATAATAGTTAAAAATCCAATGTATCTCCCATTAGCTACTTCATGTATAAACAATATAGAAATCAACATTAGGAATGATAACGGCGATTTAATTAAATTCGATCCTGAAGCAAAAACTCATTTAACATTACATTTTAGAAAAACAAATGTCTAATCCTGATATTATAGCATTATATAGCACTAGTCAAACTGGTGGAGACTTACCATATTTTGTAGGAAAACAGTATGGAT